>NW_027210767.1:240000-477500 GCF_029030835.1 Brachyistius frenatus | reverse complement strand
CTAGCAGTCTGCTCTCTGTTCTGGGATCAATTAGTTTCCCTTCGAGCTGATGGTAGAGGGAGAAAAAAGAAAAAAAAAAGCACCGACCGGGCACATACTGTACGACCAAGTAGTTGTTGTTTGGGAGATGTACAGCGTTTTTTTTGTTTTAATAATCTTATTTTATTCTGTAAAAAAACAAAAACACTGTAAACTGACTTCCTGTTAGAGACTGATGTGATCGATCCACTTCCTGTGCGGAGGAAAGGTTCACCTGCTGGTGTCAGGCGGGAGGAGGTGGTGGCGGAGATGAAGACGCGTGAAGGTTCAGGATGATGAAAATAATACATTTAAAAGGAGTCGTTTTTCTCCCAGCTGGTAAAACCAGGCAGAAATATTCAAAACTTTATTCTGAAGTTTGAATATTTCCATCATAAAGTGGAACATTTACATGAAAAGGTTAAATGTTTAGAGAAAAACAATGTACTAAATAATAAAAAAAATAAAAAAATGTTGTAGGTCAAATTTTTTAATTTTTTTTTTACTTCATTCTGGAAATGTTACAACTTTTTTTTCCGACATTGTTCACGACTTTTTCAGGATTTACAACAACATTCTGCAAATCTCATTCCGGTAATATTTTGACCCTTTTTCTTAAAGATTACAACTTTTTATTCTCCAAAGACTATTTTTTTTCAACACAATTATTTCTTATTGTTAAGAACATATCTAAAAAAATTAAAAATTTTTTTAAATGACACTTTTTAAAAATATAAAGTGAAACTGAAATACAATCTTTTTTATTTAAAATTTTTTTTTTTTTTTTTTTAAGAAAAAGTTATTTCATTCAGATTCCAGGAGACTTTTGTCTGTTTCTCTATCGTGGCATCAGATTTTCCAGCAGTACTGAAGTTGTATTCGGCGTTAAGAGTCGAGGTTCTTGGATCCGGATCAGCTGCTGAAAAAGAAAAGCTCCACATCCGCACAATATAACCACTTTCCATCTTCTGTTGCCAAGAAAACTGCCTGCAGAATCAGTTCTACGCTGAAGTGCTCAAACGTCTGAGCTCCGTGTACGAGATGTGGTTTTTTAATTTTTTTTATTTGATATGTTTTTTTTGTTTTTTTTTCATCTCATAGAGTATCCACTAGGTTTCATCCTCCTTCGTCCTCCTCCCGGGATTCATAAACCTTCTTTCGACCACTAAAAACCCCGGCGAGACCACGGAGATGATCGGTGAGCATTAGCGGAGCTGTTTGAGTGCGGCTGAAAGCTCCCGAACGGCCGCTGAGTGGAAAACCTTCAAACGCCTGAAACGGCTTCAGTCGACATGTTTTATCTTGAACGAGGCTTTTGGATTCGTTTCCGTCTTGGGTTTAAAATATTCGATTTTTGTCTCTGAACGCCTCTCCTGTTTCGAAGCGAGTCCACCCGCTGGAGAGTCCAAATTTCCCAGCTGCACGGGTGTAAGTGAAGGCCACTGAGCATGTCTGAGGGCGGGTTTTTTTGATGTTCACACTGTGTTTCCACCCCCTGTGGGTGAAGTGCCTTGCTCCAGGGCACTCCGATAACCTTTTTTTTTTATTCCTGTCGGTGCAGCGTTCAGGTGCTCCGAACCGAGGAGGGGGGAAAAAACCAAACTTTTCTTTGTTTTAATTTGCCTGCCGATCGGACCTGTATGCTGTTGTTGTTGTTGTTGTTTGTTTATGGTACTGTCCTTTATACTAATGCACTGCTCCCAGAATGCACTGCTCCCCCCCCCCCTCGGAGCCGGGCAGAGAGGGAGAAGTTGGTCCAAAATGTTTTGGATGAAGAAAAAAAGCAAACTTTTCCAACAGTCTCGCTGCAGCCTGATAAATGTTTGTTTGTTTGGTTTTTGGGTGAAGAAATTATAAATTTCCTTATAATGCCACGTGTTTCTGACATTGTTGCGCGTAGGTTTCATATTTACATTCGCGCCTGTTTTCATCATCAACTATTGGTTTGATTATTTCCATGATCGATCAGTTTTTTTGTTTTTTGTTCAGTCTCTAAAACGTCGCATTTCACGATCAGAAATGGCAAAATTCAAGAAAACTTCATTGCTGCTTGATTTTCTGTCGATTGTTTCTGCTCTGAAATATTGTTTTGCATTTCCGGATGATGTATTTTGTCTTTAAATGTCAGAAGGCCTGTGAGAAATGCTCCCGTCAGAAGTTTCCTCAGGGGAAAACCCGGCGACATAAAACAGAGAAAAGTCCCTTTTATTTTTCTACTTTTTTCTACTTCTGAATGCATCGACATCAGGTCACTCTGAGTACTTTTACTTCTCATACTTTATACTTTCACTTATTCTCACATTTGACTAAAGTAAATGATAATTTACAAATAATTTTCTGTTCCGATCAGCTGATATATATATCATGTATACACATATACATATACTTCACATCTGGCAGATGATCGACCCTCCTGAAATCACGGGTGCATCCGTGAACGTTTATTTTGCTGACCGGGTTCCCCTGTGACGTCGGAAAGACGTTTCTTGTTTGAGCCTGTTCACACCTGACATCAAACACACGTTGAGATCCCATCGGTTCAGACCACATTCACCGGGGGGCATTCAAGGAACTCTAAAATAAATAGAAATACTGAACGCAGCTCTCGGTGTCAGCTTCCTTCTTGACAGTTCTTGAGACCTGCCGATCTCCGCCTGCTCTTCTTTTACTATTTTCTGACCGTGTGAACTTCATAAACCTCTAAACGGGGCATTAAAGACGTCTGTGATCGATACGTGTTGCTCATGACTCCTCCCGCCGCGTTTGCCGGTTTATTTACCCGATTTATTTACGTGATGTTCATTCGCGTGTAGATCCGGGAAGTGAGACCCGATCACGCTGATCGTCAGGTGTGAACAGGCTCTTTGTTGTAGCCTTTTTTGTTGCTGTTGCGGGACCGACAAAACACGCGACTTCTGTTTGAATGTAATTTGATGCCTCTCTTCATCACACCTCATAGTAAACTGAAAACATTTGGATTTTTGATTGTTAAACCATTTCATTGATTAGCCCAAAACAATCATTTGCTGATTTAATCAATAGTTTATGACATTTTTCAGCTCCTGGGAGGCTGGATTTTCTGTCAACCTCCGACATGGAGGTGTTTTGTTTTTTGTTTTTTTTTGTTTTTAAATGTTTAAAAAAAAAAAAATCCCTCGTGACCAAATGTTTAAGCTGCAGCTCTCTCAGCTGAACTCTGCTCCCCCCCCCAGTGCCTTCAGTGTTGTTCAGGAACATGGAGCTTTTTCTGTGTCTGTGCTGTCCTGTTGCATTTTTGCACTTTGTTGCTTTCAAAGATTTTAGTTTCTCCTTCATCACTTAAGCGAGTCACTGGAGTCTGAACGTGGGTCGTTTTTACGTAACAAGGTTTTCATCGATTCGCGGGTTTCAGTCCGAAAAACACCACGAATCAGGAAAACGACGAGAAAACACAAACTTCATTTCTGTAATCAAACCCGTCATGATTCCTGTGTGTTCATCTGTTCGGTCCTGATCTGACAGACGTGAACATCAGACGAGCTTTTATTCCATTTCACAATTATTATTTTATATATATATATATCTGCAGATTTTATTGTTGGATTTGATTCAAAAATGAGGCATTTATTTCTGCTTGTGTGAAATTAACTGAAATTAAAAAAAAAATGACAGTAAAAGATTATCTGCTTCTCCTCATTTATTACCTGCTGAGTTTTAAAATGACTTCAAATGATTTCCTGCCCTTTTAGTTTAAATCATCCACACTTTTAATAAGATCTTTGAAGCCGACTGCTGATTTTTTTTCCCGCTCTGAACTAACAGGGACGCTTACGAGAAGAGTTTTGTACAGTTTAAAACACAAAACAACATTACATTATCTCTTCATACACTCATCTGACGACCTCTCAGACTTTCACTTCTACTGGAGTTTTCTTACTGTGCTGCATTGCTACTTTTACTTCAGTAATCGAAATACTTCTTCCACCTCTGGTCCCCTGAAAACCTTAAATAGCAGAGAGTTAAATGAAAGGTTTCAGTTTGTGTCGAGTCTCTTGAAAGACAGATTTTTTTTTTTTTCTCCCTCCGTCTGTTTCTGTGAGGCTGAACTGTCAGATGTGGGTCAGCTTCCAGTCCAAAGAGCTTAAAGGCCTCAGAGCTGCTGCTGCTGCCCCCTGCCGGACGACTGAGGACTCACACTAGAAGACCAGACTAATAAAATAATTTAGCTTGTTTGCCTCTTTGTCTTTAGTGACATTTCTGTGTCACTTGTTCAATTATGTCTTATTTTGGCGTACTTCTATATGGAAACAAAACATAAAGTGGCCCAAACAAGACTGACAGTGACAGACACTATTAGATATTATTGGTAAAGTATATCTTATAGTTTTAGTGCTCTTCATAATGACCTTTTTATCTTTGAAAAAAAAAGTGTTGTAATTTGTTGGGCATCATTTTAATGTGTACATTCTTCACTTTTATTCAAGTCCAGCTGGGGTCTGACTAAACAGAATTATCATATTAAATAAATACAAATTTAAAGTAAAATCATTATATTTACATTCTTCCAGAAAAAAAATTACATAGTGACGAATGTAAATGTCTTGCAGCCAAAAATAAAATATGTAAAAAATAATTAAGTAAATATTTATTTGACTGATCATGAAACTCGAGCGGAACCTTTTTGTTTTTAAGAGAAGTTTCCGGCGGGCCGTAGAAACCGAGACACAAAGTACGTCCTCAAGTCACGTTTATTTGCTGTATTTTCGAAGGTTTTAATTTAACGTTCGTGTTTAAGTGCTTCGCTCGTGGTTTTGTCCAAAGACATGTTCAAGAAACGTTAAATTTCGAGCTGCTTTTTTTTACCTTCATTCGCGGAAAATACCAGCACGTCGGTAGGTTGGATGTAACAGCACATGACGCACGTGACAAACAGAAAGTATTCCTGCTCGTTTTCTTTCACAAGAACAGAACTCCGAACCAAACTCCAGTGAAAAATCTCTTGAACATTTTGTGTTTCTTCGATGACCGGCAGATAAACATCAGTCACGTACTCGTAACTCCGTTCAGGGTTCAAACTGATGCTGATGTGTCGTCTCATTCGGCGTCCTGTACGGCCAAACCACAGTCTACTGTGCCGGAAGAAACCTGTCAAGACGAACTGGCTAATGGATAATGAGCAATAATAATCACCGTTTACTGTATTGTTAAGATGCCGAATTACAGCGATGCACCCAATGAACATTAAACATAATAAAGTCATAATATGCGAATATATGTGTCAAATAAGCAAGACATCGTTAAATATTGGAACATTTGAATTGAGTCTTGCCGGTTGCGGCTGAATTCTTAGAGATCGAATACAGGAAATTGTAATAAACTCCTTAACATACACCAGCTGCATGTCCATGTTCGTACTCAAGAGCTGTGATGACACTGGTTAGTTGCAGATGTTGCATTTGCTGATTTATAGATATGTATTAAAACACCCATTTCATTTAGATATATATGTAAATTAATGGCAGTTTAATCTGCAATGATTGTCTCATTACACAGTAAATCCATAGAAAAATTAAAAGGTCAGCTGTGAGTGTTCATGTTTGCTTTCCAGCAGCTCAGTGAGATTTCTTTGTTTCTTTCTGGTCCTTTTACAGTTTTGGTAGCATTGAACCAGGCGCAGCTCCCATGGAGGGTTTGGAGGGGAAGCTTAAAGGACTGTCCATCGCTCGGCGGTCCCGTCCGGAGGAGCCCACCTACCTGCTGGACGTGGCCCTGCAGCCGGGCGGCCTGCTGGCGGTGTCCTGCTCCAACTTCACCATCCGCCTGCACAACAAGGACACTCTGAACCAGGTGGGAGAGTACCGGGGCCACAGCGGGCCGCTCTGTGGGGTCACGTTCGCCCACGGCTCCTCGGAGCTGCTCTACTCCGGGTCCGCCGACGGGACGGTGCGGGCGTGGGACGTCCGTCGCCCCGGGTCGGCGGCGGTCCAGGTGTTTAAAAGTGATGCGTCTCACTGCTACTGCAGCTTCGACCTGAGCTGCGGCGACACGCTGCTGTGCGCCGGCACCGAGCAGGTGAACGACGAGGACAGCTTCCTGGTTTTCTGGGATTCGAGGAAACCAGGCGCCGGTCTCCTGGGGGTGTATTCTGAGTCGCACAGCGATGACGTCACACAGGTGTGCTTCCATCCCCGGGATAAAAACCGCGTGGCGTCCGGCTCCACAGACGGCCTCGTCAACGTGTTTGACCTGAGCCGGGGAGCAGAGGAGGAGGCGCTGCTGGCCACCTGCAACAGCGGCTCCTCGGCTGGCTCGGTGTGCTGGTCCGGCGCCGACTACACCCGGCTGCTGTGTCTCAGCCACGACGAGGGGCTGCACCTGTGGGACTTGGGCCGGCTGGACACGGACGAGCCTCTCACCATCTTCAGCGCCTCCGACGCTCGCAGCCTGACTCCGCTGGCCGACGGGGGAGGCGTGGACTACCTGGTGGGGGGCGGGTGGCTGGAGGAGGCCCAGAAGCTGCTGGTGGTCGGCGGGAAGAACAGCGGGGAGCTCCATCTGATGGAGTGCGACGGCGGCGGGCTCCGTCTGCTGGGGAGCCTGGAGGGCGGCCACGCCTCCACCGTGCGCTGCTTCCTGTGGGACGCGGCGGGGGAGGCCCTGGTCACCGGGGGAGAGGATGCGCAGCTGTTGCTATGGAAACCAGGTGGGGAGGAGCTTACGACGGAGAAAAGGGAATCCATGAAGAGCAAATCGGCTTTGAAGCTCAAATCCAGGCCGCATAAAACCCACGGCTACGAGAGAGAGAAGAAGGCGACATAGCTGACACAGAGAATGAAAACACAGAGCAACGCCGGCTGCTTCACACACACTCAGATTCATGTTTACTTTACTGCCTTCTAAAGCTGCAGGCCGAGTCCATCGAGAAAGAACCAGCTGCATCAGACTGCACACAATTCAAAGCGGCCTTTAAGTCCGAGCTGACGACACAGATTGCACTTTTTGGACAGTAA
Source organism: Brachyistius frenatus (assembly GCF_029030835.1). Taxonomy (NCBI): domain Eukaryota; kingdom Metazoa; phylum Chordata; class Actinopteri; family Embiotocidae; genus Brachyistius; species Brachyistius frenatus. Next base: position 470,493 of record NW_027210767.1, on the reverse strand, counting down.
TTGACCTTGACATTGCATCTACAAGCAGAACCAAGTTTCCATGTGTGACAGCAGCCTTAACGAGGACATTTTTCGCTCTTTATTTGATAAAGCAGCTGAATGGAAACCTGCGAATTTACTGTGAAGAAAGTGAATTTGAACGCATCAACTTTTTATTTAACCCGCGCAGTTTTGGCTAAACGAAACGGCGAGAACGTGCCAATAGCGCCTGCGCTACTTCAAACGCAGAGCACATAAAGAAAGCTCGGCGGGGTCGAGAGGACTGAGCTGCGTGCGTCTGAGGGAAAAATGTCGGCAGGCTGTCTGGCACTGCTCTGTCAGCGAGCTGACACTGAACATACCCCGCGACACGTCCTGCATTACTGCAGCGTGAACAGCCAATACTGAAACACACCTTAAAACAAGTGTTTCTTATTGTCCGTCTGATTTCTGCGCTCCGAGCTAACCGGCAAGTTTTTTTTTTTTTTTTTTTTTTTATAAAGAACTTGTGTTTTTCAACTTTATACTATCAAGTTTGTCATTTAACCAGCCGGGTGCAAAACCAGTAAAGACATTCAGTTTTCTCGTGACAGTTGAGGGTTTTATTGCGGCTGTTACGTTGCTACAGTCAACATTATACTGGAACATACCCGTATGGATTTTTTAAAAGTTGGTATTAACTGATGCTGAAAATATACATATAGTGTATTTATTTAATTTATATGATGCATTTATTTACCAGAATAAATGTTTGGATTTGAAGCCCTTTCTGTCTTGAGGAGTCTCATTCTGAAAGGTAAATCACATTTACATGTAAAAGCTATGAAAGTTTCAGCCCTTAACAGATCTGAAATACTTGTAAATTACTTGAGTATTTTAATTTAATGCTGCTTTATACTCTGCTAATTTTCAGAAGAGATGTATTTCTACTTTCTACTGCTGTTATAAGGCAGCTGTAGTTAAAAAGTTACTTTACAGATTGAGAGTTTAAAAGCCTTCAAAAGAAAGTAAAATGTGATGGACTGTAATGCGGTGAATTTAACCGACGTGACGCAATCGGATCGGGTCTGACGATTCAGGTTGTAAATTACAAACTCGAGTGTTTAGACATTTACAAAGACAAAATACGTCCCAATTTCTATTAAAATGAGATTTCCGTGACCAAAGATTATTTAAACGCCAGACGCTTCGACTCCTCTCTCCTCGCGTTTCCTTCCATGTACACGTTTATTTACATGGTGTACGCGTTCATTTACATGGAGAGCGGGGAAGCGAAATCACAAGTGGTCACCGGAGACGCACGTCGATGTCAGGTTAAATGACTGTGGAGAAACAGACCACAAGCAGTTTTGCACCTCTCTTCAGTCTCCTGTGTCGGAGACTTGCTTACATGTCAGCGCATCAGTACGCATAATGTAAATAATTAATTTGTAATTATGTAACACAAGAGACCCATGTTTACAGCGTACGTATACATTAGATTATATTGGTATATTATTGTTTTTATTCTCTAGTCTTTGAAGTTTTCAGCGATTATTTCAATTTCTAGAAAACTTTTACTTTTAATCCACTACGTTTCTTAAATAAAATGTACACTTTTCTTACGTTACTACAATTTCAAATTGAAAGAAATTTGATAGCCTGGTGAGACAGACTGCAAGCAAGCAAGTCTGGTGAATCAGCTTGTCTTAGTTTGCTCTTCCGTAAATCATATTCAACATATAAACAAGTGCTATCAAAGCCCTGTTTCTGTGTCCACTCAGGTCATGACAGATGCTCGGGGGTGTCATGACTACATCATGATAATTTAATAACATGAATCCTAGTTTCAACTTGTAGCCACAGTGGCGCCAGTTCCAGCAAGTGTTATAGTTTTACTTTAAGAGAATAAACTTCATTATTCTCAAAATTCTGGCCGCATGCTTTTAAAAAAAAAACTTTTGTTTTTGTTTTTTTTTGTTGCTTTTATTACTTGGATACATTTAATTAAAAAAAAAGATACTATTTATACTTAAGTACAGTAAATATCAGATACTTCAAGTAATTTTCTAACTTTAACTTTTTCCAAAGTTATTTTCTGGTACTATATCTGGACTGTTACTAAAGTGTGACTGTGGGGTAGTACTTTAATCACCACGGCTTCTTCTCTATTGTACGCCGTTGCTCATGCACACATACAGTGCATTCACACAGCAGTACACCAATATATTATAGTTATGTAACTCTCTTCCCGCTGTAATCTCGGGGTTTCCACTGGTGTTACACACCTCGCTGCTGCGACGGAGAGGCGAGCTGGCATGTACCCAGAAATCCTCCCGGAAAGCAGGGACGCAACGGCCGAAAGGGTGCGGGCAGAGAGCGGCGGAGCGCGGGGCTTGGCCTCGGACAGGTTCGGCTTCATTCCTGTGTGTACACATATACACACACACACACACACACACACACACACACGGTCCCTTCCCCTCTACCTAACCGACCGAGGCACAGCCTCGTTTCTCTCTGTTGTGATTGACAACCCCTGGCGTCCAATCACAACCGCCGGCATTGCTCCCGACAGCCAATCGCCGTCGTACGTGGCCCCGAGGCCGCGCAGCACGCTATGCTGCGGCTGTGTTATGTGTGCCACGGTCTGGGCCCAGCAGTGTTGACAATAGGGAGAAAGAAAGATCCCGGATCAGAGAGCAGACCCGGGTCAGGGAGGACCAGCACTTCAACCAGCGACAGGAATGTAACTGCGTTAACCCAGCCGTTTTCTACAGCCGTCTTTAGTCATTGATGGGAGTTTGAGTTGGATCACTCCGTCGGACGGAGAGGTGCTCGCGGGTTTGGCTGATTCAGGCCGACGTTTTGCCGCCGCTCCGCCGCTGCTGGGGAAAGGCTGCCGGAGGTAGCCTCAGTTAGCCCGTAGCTTCCAAACAGGAGAACTCCTCACCGCCGTCTCCGTTACGAACTGCAGAGGATCCAGGTAAAGTAGCACGGTCGGAGAGCGGCTGCAGCTTTGTCAGGCTCGGCTCGGGAATCGGGACTCGGGACTTGGGACTTGGGACTCGGGACTCGGGGCGCTGTGTGTTTCCCAGCCCTGTCGCTCTATCAGTCTGTGAGCGCTAGCTAACGGTAGCAGCATTAGCACTGATGATGGGTGACCGCCCGAGCCCGCCCAGGTAATCTGATCTTATTAGCACACCTGTATGTTTAGATTCGACCTGTTGACTGTTTTCAGATCAGAATTTGTTTAGATTTGATCTGTTGACTTTTTCTTGATCATCACAATTTTTTTTTTTTTTTTTTTTTTTTTTGCCGGATGCTCAGCGTGCTAAGCTAAGGCTACATGTTAAACTTAAGCTAACCCGCGGTATCCGTAGCACGTTAGCAACTGACTAAAATGCAGTTTTCTCAAATAAAGCTTGAGCACTTTGGTTAAAAACTGGACTGTGTGCATGTTTACAACATTAAGGTGTTACGTATAACCAGAGCAGACATCTAACTAACGTTATAGCATGCTTTGTTACGGTCAATCGTAAAGCTAACGTTGCTAGCCTGGTTAAAGTTGTGGATGTTAGGCCCGACGCGGCCGAGCTGACGGCAGCGCTCCTCCACGGCTGGATTTCTAACCTCACGGCCCTCTCTGCTCCTCCGTCTCATTATAGGAAATGTATAAACTGCATTGCAGCATTGCCAGAAGTATTCAGGTCCTTTACTCAAGTAAAAGTAAAAAAAAAAAAAAAAAATACCACACCGTGAAATTACTCCCAAGGTCCTGCATTCAAAAACCTTAATTGAGTAAAAGTATGCGAGTAGTGTCGGCAAAATGTACTTAAAGTATCGAAAGTAAATGCACACACTATGCAGTACGTGATCCCTGTCAATGTTTTACTATTTTATGATGTTTCTGCATTGATATTATTGCTGCATTCATGTACATCAGTGCTGTATTTATATTAGGATGCGCTTATTTGAACGGCTTTATGTACTGTTAGTTTGTTAAATCTACAATAACGTATCATATTCTGCACTATTATAATACTTTCGTATTGTTTCTGTTCTGTAAGAACCAGGTGTCTCTTAAAAGTCAACAAGTTAAAACAACAACAATGCAATTTTGGGCAAATTAGGCTTGTTTTTAAAATAGTTGATCTCCCTTAAAACCCACAAAGGAACATTAATCCTGCAGTTAAATAGAAAAATTCAGAATCACCATATTTGGAGGTACATTGTTTACACTGGACAGAAATGGAGTCAAAGTATGAAATACCAGTGCTTCACATTTGTACTTAAGAACAGTACTTGAGTAAACGTACTTCGTTACATTCCACCTCCGCTAAATGGTAAATCTTCATCGTTGTTATTTGGCACAGTGGCTGATCTGTCTGGGCAGGGCTGATGTCAGAGAGCACTGGGCAGCTGCGCTAAAAGGAAGTACTGAGGTTTGAGAAAGCTCTGTGAACCTGGCCCAAGACGAGTTTAGCTCTCCTGTCGAATGTGGCCTGATAATCTGACATGAACTCTGATAGATTCTGGGCCACCGGTCTGTCGTGTTTTCCTCTCGGCATCTTGGTTCTTGTGTTTTCAAGCAGTCGGGATCATCACCACCGCGGACACTATGTGGACAGGGCTGATGGATAAAGACACTGTAGATTAAATTAGATTAGGACTTTATTAATCCCACAGTGGGGAAATTTAGTCGTGCTGTAGTACATGCTGTACTGGACCGACTCTGTTTGGATAAAGAGCAGAAGTTCTTTCTGTCGACTCAAACTTGGCCTCTGCCCCGTCAGTTGTGGAAATGACCACTGTGAGTCTCTGCATTACATCACGGGTTCGTGAAGGTGTACTCCTGGCTCTGGTCTTGTTGTGCTGTGTTTTTTTTTTAATTTTTTTTTTTTTATATAATGTCACTCCATGTTAAAGGGCAGGTCCTGCCCCGGCTGAGAAAAGCGCAACATCCAAAGTCTCCTGTGTTTCTGATGACGCTGGTAGAGTAACTGCCTTCTTCTTATCAGCTCTGTGTGGATGTGTGTTTAAACGTTGCTGGGTTCACTTGTGCTTGGCTGTATTGCCAAGCGTAATTATCCCATGAATGAATCACAGCGAGTGGACGAGCTGCCAGGTTGCAGCGTTCACTCCATGGTAAGCAACATGAGACTTTTCTGACCAAGTGAGCGGAAGAACAATTTGAAATATTATATCTTGGTTTCAAATGGATTTTTGTATTAATGCCAGAACCACTTATCCATTTATCAGCAACTCTCAGGTTGACGTGTAAAATATACCTGCCTTATCGTGCATCAATAATTTGCTGTGACAGGCTTGATAATGGCTGCAAAGCTGCAGCAGTCTGGGGATTTAACTAAAGACACTGGTTTGGGGGTCAAGTTGCCATTAAGGATGCCTTGTTGCTCCACTTTGCAAACTCAAACGTCAGGATACACGCATGGAGATTATTGGACTGTTTGGTGAAATAACAGCTAAAATATAGGCTGATTAGTTTTGTGATACAATTTCGTTTCTTGAATTATCATCCAAGTTGTGTTTTGGAGTGTCGGCCCGATAAAACAAGACGCATGAACACGTCAGCGTGGTTGTTTTCACTGGTTTTATAAGCCAAACTGTTTATCTGTCAATAATTTTAAAAAAAAATACCTCGCTGATAAATTGTCTGATATTTCCAGCCTGATTTTCAGTTTTAGTTTCTTGTTGAGTCGTCATGAATGATGCCTTTGAGCTCCCCTCTGTAAAACTGCAGCATGTGAACAGAGATGTTCAAGATTAATCCTTTGAGTCTGTGAACAGTTCACCATTGACACAAAAACAATATACAGCCGAGCACTAACAGTGAATAGAACAAACTGTTCTGCTATTAAGACGTGGTGTTTTTCTCGGCCTTATTTAAACAGAATATTTTTGGGTTTTGAACCCTCTTCTTTTTATTGAAGTCCTTCATGTGTCTTATGCCAGCAATAGATATAATATTCATTTAATGTTGCAAAAGAGATTATTATCAATTTATCTGGCCATTATTTTCTTGGTTAATTGATCAGCTATTTATTTATTTATTTTTTTAAATGGTGAAAAACGCAGACCAGTGTTATTCTCACCAAGGTTGAAAATATTCCCATTTAAGTGGCTGCAATATGATTTTTTTCTTTTGAAAACAGACTCAAAAGAATGAATCGGTTATCAAAAGAATTAGATTTTCTGTCTGTCAACTGATCAGCTGATAATTGCAGCTCTATGGTTTATAAGGAGTCTACGCACCACCAGGGCTGCTGTGCAAGTGGCTTAAATGTTTGTCTCTTACTGGTTTCAAAGGCCGTTTGTGTGTGACACGCCGCCCTGAACGTACTTCACAGTTTGTGGCTGAGCGAGTGACCCTCCTTCCGCCTGTCCGTCAGGTCAGTTTTGAGCAGAAGCGTTGCTGCGATCGAGTCGATATTCAGCCGGAGAGGCTGCAATGTTAGATATTCGCAGCTCTTGGGGTTTTGAAACGTAACCTCGGAGCGCAGACGACATCCCCGATCCTTCCGTTCTATCTTCCCCGTCGCATGTTCCTGGACCTGTTAGCGTTTTGTCCCCCCCCCCCCCCCCCAATCCAGCTCCCTTCGCTCTGCCTTTGCCGCTGCCTATTTGTTGACTTCCTGTCGAGCAGCAGCTCCCTCCCTCTCTTCCTCCCTTTCTGTTGCTGACGCTGTTGCCCCCCCCCCCCCCACCCCTTCCTCCTTGTTCTTTAATCCCACCCTCCCCGAGCCTGTTTGGATGTCATCTGGTCTCTTATGTAAGAGGCATGGGAGGGGACTGGCTCTGGTGCTCGGTTGCCGTACGCCTGACCAGCCGGAAAACAGTCTCGCTCTCCCTCGTGTGTTGTGGCGGCGCTGGAGCCTTGTCGCCATTAGCCGTCTAGTCCGAGAGTGCGGTTGGAAGCGAGGGGCTGATGGTCGTTCACGGGAATCCCAGTGCCCCTTTGCACAGGTGAGGGAGGGGGGGGTGAGGAACGCGTTTTGAGATTTTTCCGAAGATTGTTATTTTTCCATCCCACCGGTGGCAGATGCACAAAACCGCAGACTCCTTTTTGTGCTGTTTGCTGTTGCCATTAGTGATGTGGCGGGAAGACGCCAAGTCAGTCACTGTCGAATCTTATCAAGATGTTCAGCCTCTTGGATGCAGCCGGTTCGATCAGAGCTGAATGAAACTCATCTTTTGCAGAGAATTAAAGTTCTGTGAGGTTGTAGTGTTTATATTTCACGCTGATTATTGCTTTGTCTGTTAAATCTGAAAAATGTAAGTCCAAGGGAACATCTTTAAATCACTCATTTACTTGGCTCAATAGTTCAAGCACCCAAGAACATGAATTTTGCAATCATTTAAAACAGAAACGCAGCGAATCCTCACGTGTAAGAATCTGCCACTGGAAAGCAAACGGTGCTTTTTCTTAATCAATCAGCAAAGCAGCTGCAGATTAAAAACTTGCAGGACACTGCTTAGAGCAGGGGTGTCAAACATACGGCCCGCCGGGGGGGTCCAGCTCGGCCCGCTGGATGACTTTGCCAAGTGTGAAAATTACAGAAAGACATAAATTGCATTTCTATGAGAATATGGAGGTTTATGAGTACAAACATTTTGAAAATTTTTTTTTTAATCGATCCAGTAATTGCTTCAAAAACAGCGTAAATGCGACGTCTGCTCCGGAGGCAGCAGCGCTCATTGCCACAGACAGCAGCGCTCGCTGCTAGGGAATCTGCAGAGGAGAGCCCAGGCAGATAAACAGTGGGCTGATGTCTTGAGTTTTTGGTCTTTATGTTTCTAGTTTATTGTAGAAAGTACCTTAAAATAGGGTTTATCATCCAAAAACCTTCACCAATGATTTAAACATAGAGAAATATTGTCGTTATGTATGCGTTATTATGCTATGAATTTACTGGTCTGGCCCACTTGAGATGAAAGTGGGCAGTATGTGGCCCCTTAACTAAAATGAGTTTGACACCCCTGGCTTAGAGCTTTGGTTGTGTGTGTGTGTGTGTGTGTGTGTGGGGGGGGGGGGGGGGGCTTCTTTGGACACTTGACAGCAACTGGAATTAAGGATTGAGTGAAAACCTGAATCTCCGAAAGGGGCATCTACGTCAGGGCTGTGAGCCACTTAGTCGCAGATAATCCCGGAGTGAAGGTGATTCTCAGAGGCCTCGACTCGCTTCGTCCCGGTCTCCACATGTCTCGGGAGCCAGAGCCGAGGGAACCGAGAACCGGTGTCGAGCTGTCAGTTTGCAGGTTTCTGTCGTGTGCGTGTGCGCTGACTTCTTGTATGTCATTTGAATAGTTTTTGAAAGGCAAAACTGTCAACAAAGGAAGGACATGAATTACAATTTATGTCCATCATGCTCCGCATTCAGCCCCAGTTTTATTGAATGCAGCCTTCAGCAGCACCTCCGGCGCGTTACCTGCCAAACGCTGGCTGCTGGAGAATTTTAAACTCCGCCGCCAGTGATAAGACAGATGAGCGGTTTCGGCTGGAGGTATTTTCCCACCCTGGAAACGACACTGATGCCAAACAGAAGGCCTTCGCACAGCTGCATTGTTAACTGCTGGCTGGTTATGAAAGAGAAGACAGTGAGTCGGGCTGACAGATGACTCTCCTTTCACGTAATTGGTGTTGTCACGTGTATCTGTAGGGCGTTTGTAGTAAATTCTTCAAAAACTATTTGCTCTTGTTGACATGAATTTACATAAATCAGACTTTTCAGTCCTCTTTTTAAGTATGCACTGATTCATGAGGCGTTTGGACAATATCGGGAGGAGGATTTAAAAAACATTTCTGGTCAGTATTGTGTTTTTTTGTTGTTGCTTTAAACAAGGTCCCAGTTGGTTGATATCTGACTTCGAGCATGTTGTGTTCGCTGTCAGCGCCCGTTTCAGATCTGAATCACAAATGCGAACATGCCAGCGGTGACAGAAACACGTCACCCGGGTGCTCATGTTAATGAAGTGATGAAACTCGGCTTCGTTCACGTGCAACAGTCTTGTCTTTTTGATGACCCCTCATACCTGTAGGGAAAAAAAAAAAAAAAGATTATGTAGTTAATTTAAAGCAAAAAGACCCTCCACTCTGGTGTGTGTTTTGAAGTGCAAAAAGACCCACTGTGTATTTTTCCAAGCATCAAAGTGACACAGTCGTGTGTCTTTTTGCTGTTTTGAGTACATTTGCTGTTGATCTGCATTACAGCAGGCAAAGTAAATCATTACTCTAGAACCTGGTCACCCTCTACAGCTTGTTAAACCCTGGTTAGAGGTGAAATTGAGTCTCTTTCACTTTTAAAATCCCACCATTTGATGTAAAACAAACTAGTTGAGCCTTTCGAACTGTCACACACGGGTCACAAAAAAAAAGCGGTTCGTCATGACGACATAATGTAAACGCATGCAAATCGCCCTCAACTCTGACGCCTTCACGTCAGTTATTTATTTATTTAAAGGAGGAAATAACGACACTGTTCAACAACTGCGCTTATTAATCACAGTTGCCAGTCTCGATTTGAATCTTCTTCCTCTCTTGCATCCCGTTTCATCAACACGCTGACGGTTCTCGGACCACAGATGGACACGCCACTTCTCTGCAATCACGGATCACTTTTAAAATGCGCGTGTTGGTGCCGGAGACTAAAAGCGCGTCCAGTGTCCGTCCACTCTGTTGTGTCCACGAGGGCCTGGTGGACGCACTGCACCGTGTGACTTTGACGGCGCGTTCGAGATGCAGCCGGCACCGCCCTCGTCTCATCCACGTCGTATTACATAACCGTTTTGTGCTGGAGCTCTTAATACGTTTCTTCTCGGGCCGTCGTGTCATCCGGGGTCTTCATCAGTTTCCAGTCATGCTCCCGGCGTCCTAATTCGTATTGAATTCCGGAGAAGTCCTTGGAAGTGCTCAGAAGAAGTTAGAACTTAAAAAAACAAAATAATAATAATCTCTGCAGTTCCGGGACGTATAAAAGCAAAGTTTGCAGAGGGACAGCGACATTAAATGTCGTCGTGCTGCAATGCTCATCGCCACATCAGTGTTTTAACAGGGAGTGTGTTTAACAGGGAGTGTGTCTTTATTAGGACACGAGTGTGAGGCCTGTCCTGCTTCTTTTTTTCTTTTTCTTTTTTTTAACTCATCCTCGGGATACGATGTTCACGTGCGGGCTTTGTTTCGGCTTCTTGAATCATAATCCTGATGTTTACTTGTGCAAAATGAGAACTGGGACCCTCATCGTTCACGGAGAGGCCCTCGTGCATTTCATCATGCTTTACATCCTGCTACATACAGCCAGTCGTAAAAGGACCCGAGACGAGCAGCTGCGGATGAAAACCTTGAAATCTGTCCAATTTGCTCGTCTCCGACCGTCTCACCGGACGCTTCTGAAGAAGCCCCCCCACCCCTTTTTTTTTTATTTTTTTATTTTTTTATTCCTCCAGCTGGTTCCTCATGGGCGCGTTTTCCCGGAGGAGCAGTTTGCAGTAAAAAAAAAAGTGTGACTTCTGCTGCAGATTGTTTTTGTTGTCGCCGCCCAAGAAGCCAGTTTGTTAGAGCTCGTTTATTTATTTTTTTTTTTACATGTAATCAGCAGCAAACACTCAGCAGTGGACGTTTCCTCCGCTTCCTCCCACTGTGGCGACGGCTCGCAGCCGCAGAGCCGGCTCCATTGTTGTGGCTGACGCTGGTTTTTGGTTTTTTTTTGTCGTGTGTGTGTGTGTGTGTGTGTGTGTGTGTGTGTGTGTGTGTGTGTGTGTGTGTGTGTGTGTGTGTGAGTGTGAGACTGCGGAGGTCCATTGGCAGGTATGAGGTGTGTTTGTGTACTGTTACCAGGCTTTAGCTGAGGCCTAAACTCGCTCCCATGCTGGGAAAATGAGGCCGTCTGCTGTGGTTGCACTGGTTTGTTGTGAGAGCAATAAAACACTGCAGGGAAAAAGAAAAAAAAAAAAAAAACATCCAGTGGGGAAGTTGTCTGTTGTTTTTATTTGCATGTGTGCTTACTACCAAAAAAAAAAAGAAAAGGAAAAAAAAGAATTGCTGTAGGACTGCGTGACGATTGGCTAAAAAAAACAACATTACAACGTGAACGTGTTGCTTCCTGTGTCCAAAACTTCAAATCATATCAAACAGATGGGAAGTATATGCTGAATATTTGAAATAGGGTTCAGTGATGGGGCAATGTTTCCGTTTGATTGAATATCATAAATGTTGTCTTTTTATTACATTTAAAAAATAATGTTATAATATAAAGTTTATGAGTCTAGCGACAGTTGGAAGTAAAATGTTATTTGTTTTTAAATAGGATTTTAAAGAATACATTTTAACTGCATCTCTGCAGAGCTCTAAAAGGCTCAAAATTAAATAAGACATTAGGAAATTAATAATGAGGTAAATAATTCAAAGTCGATGAATGACTCAGGATATTCAAATGATGTGTTTGTTTGAAAAGGGAGGGGAGGAAGTGTTGTGAAATCTAACTGTTAGATAATGTGGCATTATGATATAGAAGCATGCTTTGTGTGAATATTATTTTGAAATGAAGATTTCCAGCCTAACCCAATGATTTGTTGATTATTTTCTCAATGTATTGGTTCATTCACACTTTCAGTTCATTTTTAATGTCCTATCAGATTGAAGGAATTAAAAGAAATCTTGAATTTGTTTTTAAATTGAACCCATTGAATTATTGGAATTGATCGTAACCGTCATCTATAGATAACCGTAAGCAATTCATTCTGAAAATAATATTTGCCTTCACAAATCATTTGAAGCCCAGTTTCACTTCTGCAGAGCTCGCCGTCGCTCTTGAACAATTGCTTCCTAACGAGTGTCTCCGCTTCCCCATTTGTCTCCCAGCAGGGCTATGTCCTCGGCAGCCACCACGTCTCCATCTGTGGACAAAGTGGACGGATTTTCACGGAAGTCTGTCAGGAAGGCCAAGCAGAAGCGGTCGCAGAGTTCGTCCCAGTTCCGCTCTCAGGGCAAACCCATAGAGCTCACGCCCTTGCCGCTGCTCAAGGGTAAGAAGGACCGTCTGTGTGTGTGTCTGTCTGTGTGTCTGTCTGTGTGTGTTGGGGAGGCTGATAACCAAGTCAACCGCAAACTAAAATCCACCTTCAGGTTTGCTCCTGCTGACGTAAATGTGCTCCGTTATTCACGGATCAGCTTGTCAGTGAAAGTCTGGCTTCGTTAAAGCCAGTTCAGACCGGAGATTGCTGATTGGATGATTCCAAACTTACAGGTACTCTCAGTTCTCCGGTCTGCAACACTCCAAACGGACCCGATGTAACACGTCCACACCGACGACACCTCTGTACTTCTGCGTAAAGTGTCAACTTCTCCGGGTTTTTCAGGGCGGTATCTTGATTTTTAACGTTTTACAACATGAATTAGTATAGTAATGGTGAGTTAATATCGGCAAACAAATAACAAAAACTCGAGGCTGTTATAGATGTTATAACCGGCCTCGTTTTAAACCGCCTAGCAGGATTGATACTTATTGTGCAGGTCGTACATCTTTCTTTCCCCTGGAGCGAAAAGTTATTTCATTTTACCGTGAGGTGAATCTTCAACATTTGCTTTCAACCGCTCGCTAGAAAGCTGGTTTTCTGCCCCGAGCTGCTGCCTGTCACGCTTTTCATGTCGGCGAAACCGGTGCAGCTGAAGTCGACCTGGTTGAGCGAGCGTCGCACCGTCGGAGTCCGGTCGGACGAGCTCCATGCGAGCGTGTCTGAGCGTGCCGAGACAGGTTGCTCATCGTGGTGATGACGACACGGGAGATTATCGGTAATCTCACACCTCAATTGTTTTCGGGGGAGAGATTTCTATATCGTATACAAATATTGAACACAAGCCGCCACGACAAAACATTTTTAATTTGATAAGAACAGTGATTTCCGACGGTTCTGCTTCATCTCATGTAAAACACACAACAACAAAAAAGATGATTATGTGTCACAGCACTTTTTTTCTTTTTTTTTTTAATTATGTAACCTCCATGAGTTATCACACGACCTCTTTGGAAGTCCCGAGCCTTGGGTTGGGAAACGCCGACGTAGACGAGTTTGAACACCCAGACTTTGCGACGTGATGTTGTAGTTTTTAATGACTCGCGTTGGCAGCTTCGTCTCCATCTCGAAGAATACCGGTGTGTTTCTCATACCTCGTGGCTCTTGTCAAAGTAAACAAACTCGAGGAGACGCCGCCTCACCTTTCGCCCGCGTAAACACGGCGGTGGCGCGCTGTGGTTCGTCAGTGATGGCAGGAATGCTGCCGGACAGAAACCAGACACATCCTCCACCTTGCCTGAGGCCGCCGGGAGAACCCGCTTCGTTCGGAGACGATCACGTGACCGACGCAGGCGGCTTGTCGGCGTGGGGATTAGTCTCGCTCCTCCTCTTCTTCTTCTTTTTTCAATCCAAACTTTATTCAGGTTTTTGTTTGACAAAATGGTCACGGTTTTGTTTAGCTTTCATTGGAGGGGTGGGTGGAGAGGGGTGGGGGGGGGGTGCGCTGTTAAAATCATACCAAGTTTTCACACTTTCATTTCAAGTTTATTTGTGTAACAGGATTTTTTTTCAACATTTTTTTTTTTTTCAACATTTTGTTCCACGCTGGGCAACTTGAGTTGTTTTTTTTTTGACTCGGTGTACATTTTAAGTGGCAAGACAGCCATAAAATACAAACAACTTTTGTTTTGAAATAACTAATATATACAAAACAATTTCATAATTCCGAGGGTACTAATCAATTTTTTTTTTTTGTCCTGATCTGACACCTTTAATATTTAGCGTCTGCCGAGTGATCCGATACTTAGTCTATAGTTGGCTTAAATGATTCTAAAATATGAATCTGACTCGCTTGAAATAGCAGCAGGAGTGAGCAGTAAATTTAAGGAAAGCTGTGCTGCAACACAGAAAGAATCCATGGAAAGGACGGATCAGCTGATTCCGGTCCATTTCAAAATGCCTGTATCAGCTCACGGCGTCCCAACGGATGATCGTTTGCATCATTTCTACCGTAGGTTACTTGTGTACAGTGATAATGACCGTGTGTGTGTGTGTGTGTGTGTGTGTGTGTGTGTGTGTGTGTGTGTGTGTGCGTGTGTGTCGCCACAGGCGGTGTGTGCGCTTTTCAGTTCCCGCCGTAGTTTTATTTTTCGCGGTCTGCTTCCATCAGAGAGTCGGCTTCTCCTCGATTTAGAAAAAAAAAACACGGCAACCGATAACGGTGGGGCTTCGCCGCTCGGTGTTGTTCCCGGTCTGCCGCCTCCTTCCTGGTTTCTGTTTCAGCAGACGTACCGTGTACCCTTTTTTAATTTAGGACTTCAGTGAGTGACAGATCTCTGCGTGGAGCTCTAAATCAGGAACTGCAAGCTTTAGCAATTTAGCGAAGAGGAATCATGCGAGTGAGAGTGATGAAACGGCTGCTTTTTGTGACCCGTTTCTTTGCGTCTCTGGATTCATCCGGACATTTTCTCTTGCGCTGACGTGGTGTGGAAATCGATTTTGGCACCGCGAGACTCTGTGACGCCGATGTGCGCTGCTGGCTCATCGGATTAACGCGGTAGTTTTAGCCATCTCACCAAATGTGAGTGTTTTTAAGTGATTAAGCCTCAATGTAAGCTGACATCCACTGAAATAAGGAAAAAAATGGAAAATATTCTGATCTGGGAACGACATCCGGCACATTTTAAATAGTTGGTTCAGGAACACTTAAAGGAAAACTTCAACATTTTTGGAAGATTTCTGGTGGTTAGCCTAGCTTAGCATAAAAAAACGCTAGGCACAGGTGAAACGACAACAAATGGAAATGCCTTGCCAGTTAACACATTTCACCAATGCAAAGGTACATTTTATTTGCAGAATCTTTACATGGCAGCTTTTTTTTTTTTTTTTTTATGTTCGTGCATTCCCTCGGAAACAAAGTGAGCGTGTTTATTTTCCTACAACGTGGAACGGTTCCCCTTTTTAAGTTGTCACCTCCAGAGAACATCAACGGCTCCAGCCGAGTACGTCCCTCTGGAGAGTTGAGGGTTATTGAGATATGACTGGAATTTCCAATACAGTTGTCAGTGCTGAAGAAAGTGAGCAGAAGCGGCATCGGCGGGCAGATTGTGAGACGTGATCAAAGATTAAAAAAATGTAAGAACTCGCGAGAAGAAACGACAACTTAAAAACAAATAGAACATTTCGCGGCCAGCGGTGATGTAAGAACACGTGGACGATACTCGTTCATCCCGAGCTGCTGAAACACAAACACGTCCCCGCTGCCTGGAGTTTGTGTCTCATTTGTATCGGTAGAGTTTCCATCTGGTCACAAGACGATTCCTCTCAACTTCTGAGCCCTCCGCTCTGCTCCCATATATGTCCACATAACCCAGCTGGAAGAATAAGGATTAGGTTTGTCTCTTGCCTGTTGTGAACTTTTAAAGCCGCAGATAAACAACAGGCCTCTCCGTGACGGACGCCCCCGACAACAAACAAACAAACAACAACAAAAAAACGTGTTAAAACCGACCAGGAGTAAAAACCCAAATTCTAAGTGAAATCAGCCTTTTGTAGACTGAGAGCGCCGACGTCAGTCGGCCATTTGTGGCCTTCAGGTACGCCGCACAATGACGGCCTTTTGTCTCTGTTTTTTTTTTTTTTTTTTTTTTTACTGACAGGCTCGCTTACCTCTCTAATCTCTCGCCGTTATGTAACAAGCAGGGAGATGCAACTCGGGGCAGCGCTATGTTTTATTAACTGTCTGGAGGCCACCCGAGGCTCGGCCCATTCGGGAATGTTTTACACCAACATTCAGTGGAGGAGATCTGGGATGCAATCCAGTCCTACTTGTCCCAAACGTCTCAAGATCGTTCTTTTGTTGTTGTTATTTCCGGCTGCTTTTCCGACGGCGTGTTATTGGTTCACATTGTTAGGTTTTTTTTTTCGTTTTTTTTTTCTTTCCTTCAGCAAATCTCCCATTTGTTTGAAGACAAAATTCCTGTGTATATTTTGGTATTTTATAAGGAAGAGAAAGGGATTGTAAAAGGGAGTTGTGCTGTTTAAAAAAAAAAAAGATTTCAAATATTGGATGTTATCATTTGTGAGAGCATCAGGATGATTTCTCCTCTGTCAGATTCATGTTTTGCAGTTCCTTTGCCGTGTTTTTTTCGCTGTATTTTTTCCACTGTAGCCTTAGCAGACTGCGAAAAGCAAATCGTCAGGATGCGCAAAACTTATTCTCCCTCTCCTCCTCCTCCTCCTCATAGGTCAGACTTCAGGCAGAAAATGACAAGCAGGGTCCCGGTTAGGCACGATGGATTACATAAATCCAGTGGCTGGCAGTGCAGCTCAATTCCTAGACGCTTAGAAGGAAGGCGCAGTTTCCTCGGGGTGATCCCCGGGAAAAAAAAAAAAAAAAAAAAGGAGGACGCACGCCGTCAGGAATCTTCACAATAGACTCGGTCAACGCCAGTTCAAATCCAAAGCCGCGCTCCTGGTTCAACAAATACCCACTTATATCAGTGGTATTACAATATATGACCGATACCTCCCAGGGCTAATTTGGCCAGCACGTTTCAGCTAACAAATGATAACCTACCCGAAGGTTACCGGGTAGAACACGCTCTTTAAAGCGATCGTACGAGCCGTGTCCTACAATAATAATTCTGTTTATTGTGTAAACGTTTCAAAGAAGGGCTGCAAACCAAGCCAAACGTAGAAAGTCTGTTGTGTAGAAAGCGGAGGTTGTTGGTTTTATTACCTTAATGAGCACGGCAATGGCAGCGTGCCCTTTAGCAAGGCCCCAAATCCTCCACGAACCCTCCTGACGTCGTAGCGCACAGCTCTCGGGAGGGGATAGTGTGTAACCGTGTGAATGCGCGTCTCCTAATAGATCAGTATGGGTTGAATAAGAAGCCAAAAACACAAACAAAAAAAATCCAAATGAAAATTGGAAGCAGCGCCTGCGCTTGCTGCCTGTGAAACCTCCCAGGGGGAGTTCACGATTGTTGTGTTGCTGATTCTCGTGCACGTGTGCAGGAAAAAGTACTAAACATTCACAAGAGTAGTGCAGGAAAGTCTGGCAGCGCTGGAAATCTGCTGGCTGCACCAGAGGGAATTTTTGGCTCCCCACCCCCACCCCCTTGGACCGATAGCTGATGGGTGCAGAGATTTTCTTTTTCCTTTTGAAATTCAGTTTCTTCCTCGCAAGTCCCGCAGCTTTACCATAATGTAGTTGGCATGAGCCCCCCCCCCTCCCCGAAACAGACACAAATTAACACCATGGAAGTCGGGACTTTTGTTGCCCAACATTCGTTCGGAGTACAGAAAGGAACCCGTCAGCTGCCATTCGTCCACTCTGCCGGTACCCGCTTAGTCGAGCGGGTGAAGCACCACCGCGAATCTGACGTCTGCGTAGGTGCCGCGCAAGGAGCGAAGAAAGAATCGCGACTAAAACGTCCTGCGGGCCGGCTCCTTGAAATGGACAACTTTCCCTCCGCCCGTCTCTCCCGGAGGTGCTCTCTCCTCTCCCGCCTCACCTCGGCCTCCCGGTCGACCGCGTCCGGTCAGAAATGCTGATGCATGAATGGGAGAAACGTGACAGAACAGCCTGTCGGAGCACCTATCTGATATTTCTCATGTTGGCTCCACAGGTTGTCGTCATTTTCTACCCACATCAGCTTCCTCTCAGGCCCCCCCGTCCACCTCGCGCGGGACCACCGGCCTGTTGGTCCGTCTCTGACCTCCCTGGGCAGCAGGTTTAAAAAAAAAAAAAATAAACGCAAAGGCTGGGGGAGAGACGTACAATGCCACCCGGCCAGCCCATGGCTCTCCCTGCGGCTTCCTCCGCTCTCTGATCGGCCAATGAAGCCCACCGACCCGCCGCCTTGTCTTCCCTCCCCTCCACGTCCTCCCGTCGTGGGGGCGGGGTGGGGGGGGGAGAAACCCGATCCACGAGGTGTCTCTTTACATGTTTCCAGCCCCACTCGCTACAAACAAGCCACGAGAGGAGCGCGGCTCCGGCGAAAACTCCCGTTGCCCACATGTTCGGCTCAAATCAGCCCGACACAGCGACGTTCGGGACCGCGGGTTTCTGCAATCGGCTCCTAACGGGGGAGAGGAAACCCGATTAAGTGAGTGGCAGTTTTTATGTGTGGGGGTCGTGGGGGAGCGCATAGCTGCTTGGCGCGAGGGGCACGAAGTGTTAAAGTTAGCCTCTGCTGTCAAGGGTTGTCGCTGCGAGCAGCCGGCCCTGTTGTGTGTGTGTGTGTGTGTGTGTGTGTGGGAAGGTGGACTTAAAAATGGACTGGGAATGGTAACAGAAGACGAGTGTTTTTACTGGCCGAGAGGAGAATGGAAAGTACATTTTACCCTTCTGATTGCGTGTGGAAGAATGTGTGCGTTTGTTGCAGAGCAAGTGTGAGAAGAGACGTGACGGCCCGCTGAGCTTTCTTCAACTTTTGTTGCCATGCAAGCGCACACGCAGAGCGTTTACAATGCAGGGAGGCACCTGTTAATGTTTTAGTGGAACCGAGGCTGTAAAATGTCATAAAATACGTAAATGAAATGCCTCTCGCAATTTTTGGGAAATATGACTCAAACATTGACCCCGTGATCAAAATAGCCGCTCAGTAATTGTAGGAATGTCACGATAGAGTTGTTTTTGCGCCGAATCTGTCGTTTTTATATTGATTACGTGCCGATCCAGAGTCCCGATCCGATACTTCAATTTTCTTGGATAATCCAGCTTCACGGTGCACATTTTGAAGTTCATTAAACTGTAAAATTGTCGATCATAAACACTGGATTAAACAGGTCTGTGATGCATTCTGAAAAACTTGCATCCAAGCTGATCCTTCATGTTTTTTTTTGTTTTTTTTTTTAAAACTATTTTCAATTTGCAAAATGCAGCTGTAAACCAACCATCACTCGTCTTTATCGATGGCTCTTACCGATTCCACTTCGGTGCAGCATTGTAGTAGGAACAAACACAAACTATCCATCAGTTTAAAAAAAAAAAAAAAAAGCCTTTATCAGCCCTGATACCGATCCGATCAGCGTGTCCTCCAGGTAAATGACTAAATGTGTCAGACCGCTGACCTCTCGGCTATGTGAGGATTTGTCCGACGTGTATCAAACATCGCCGCTACACCTCATACCAGTGTCTCAAAAACTGAAGTAGATTCATATCTTTTAATATTCAAATAATACAACATAACTGAGGGGGGAAAAAAATGTTGGCTTTGATTTAAAGAGAGGAGGCTTCAAATGTTTACTCCTTCAAGCAGTTTGTAAGAACGAGTCTCTTCAGGAACTTTACTTCCACTTGTGTAAAATCATGTAGGGATACACAAAAACATTCTATTAGCCTATTAATTGAAGGATGTGATGATGAAAAAACATGTTCAAGCGCTATCAAGTCAACTGATAAAAAAAAAAAAAAGGGCTCGCCCTCTTTTTCCTGATAATATCCTGAAGATAAGAGCTGAAACGGTGATGATGGTGAACTTACCCTGAAATGAGGTTCGGGGGGGTTAATAACATCTAAATTAGCACTTTAGGGACTACTTACTCCGTAGAGGTCGTGAAAATATACATATTGTTTTCGGGGGCGGACAGGTGCATGACTGGTTATTACTTCTAAAAATGATGTCTTTTCATTAGCCACCGACGCCGTGAGCATCATTAGCGCCGATGGCAATTTAACCTTTAACCCCGACGAGCGGAGAAACCAGACTGAAGCAACAAAAAGAGCAAATTAAAACAAACTCCAGGAGGCTGCTGCTGCTGCTGGGGTTCCAAAGGTGTCCGTCGGTTTCGAGTTTCTGGGATTAAAAAGCGCCTGGAGGGGGTGGGGGGGCAAAAATATAAAACGTCTTCTCTTCCGGAGGAGTTCGAAAGGAAATATTGTTTCTCATTTCTGTCATGGAGCTCGCAGGACTCTTACAGTGAGATATAAATTCAGGTATTTAGTACCTCGTTACCTAAACACTGGAGTGAAAGTGACTCGGGCCCCCGTAGCTCCTGTGTGTCTCTGTGTGTCTGTGTGTGTCTGTGTGTCTGTGTGTGCGTGTGCGTGCGCGCTGTTGGCTACAGTAGCAGAGAGCAAAGTTTACCCAGGACGCCTGCATGTGTTAATGATTGACAGCAGCTTGGCGCCTTTCAGGGACGCTTATATGAGACCTGAGAACATGGAGATAGGGGCACGGAGAGTTTTGTATCTGCGTCACGAATATATATTTATATGTTTCAGATCTTCCGTTACACAAGTCCTGCCCTGTTACCTGTACTGGGCTACTGTACGCATGTGCACTATTACTAGACTCTTATTTTGAAACCACTGTCAGCCCCATCCGTCAGTGTTGTGTTTTCGCACCATCACTATTTGACTTCAATACTGTTGCAGGCCTGCAGGAAATGACATCACGTCTTCCCTTTCGCTAGTGTTGTTGAATTTTGTGGGTGACTGGATGTTTTTATTTTTTTGGCTCTGAAAATGTTGCTTTTATTTATTTTTTTGATCAGTTAATCCTCTTAAAGCAGTGGTTCTCAACTGGTGGGTTGTGACCCCGAAGTGGTTCGCGAGGCCATTTTGAGTGTGTCACGGATGTGTGCATAAAAAAACAAAACAACAACAACAACAAAAAAAAGCCAAACTTTTATTTTGAAGCCTACAAAACATCTGCTGTTTCATGTTTATTTTGAAGGACATGCGTTTCCCATGATGCAGTGCGCTGCCCAGGTTACCTGTAATGGATTAATTCCAGCGTTTGTAAACGGGGGTTATGATGAATATGTCTGATGAAAATTGAACCGTCAGCTGTTTTCCAGGCTATCGGGTGGCTAAAAATGGCTTTCAGCTCCACGTGTGCTTTCGTCACGGGACAACACGGAGCCCGGGTTCGTGACTCGGGCTTCTCAACTGCGGCGCGGTTTAGCATTAACTGCGATCTCGAATGCGCCGCTGTAGCGTCACGTTGTGTCCGCGTCGTTGTGCGCGGCGCAACGAGGGAACTCGCATGTGAATGTCAACGCGGCTGACGGCGGCCTCGTTGCCGGGTCACGTCCGTCCTTCTGTTTTGAGGACCAAACGGAACAGATGTTATGACGGTGAGCGTTTTATCGTCTCATCTCACGTTAATCCTTTATGTAATGTTTGACCTCGGCGGCCCCTGGTACGACAGCAGGCAGGAGACGGGAAGCATGACGCACGGTTTCCGTTTTAATGGGTTCTTTTTCTGGATTTTGAATCCATCGTTGATTTATCAAGAATTTGCTTTGTCGCTTGACAAGTTGAGGCCAACTTCCGGGGTTTGCATCGGGATGATTGGCGCGAACAGCAACGGCCGCCAGATAGGGATCTACTAAAAATTCTCTTACTCCATAAAACAAACGAAGAAGAGTCTGATTCTGCTCTTAAAAAAAAAAAAAAAAGTCAAAATCTTGTTTCGTCGGTGTTGATCAACTAAAATCACCTGTGAATCTTCGTGCTGACCGGGGACACGGAAAGTTGGGTTGTAATCGACGCTTTAACCTTTATACTCTTATACGACTCTGACAAATAGCATATAAAACTTAATCCAGTGTGTGAGGGGGGGTGTGTAAATTGTTTTTCCTCAATAACTATGGATGAGGTGTTCACCTTTGGCTCATCATGCAACACTGAAACAGGGAGCGGCCGTAAAAAGCTGCGCCTTCATTCGGGTAAATCATGTTAATTAGAAGCCAGCCGCAGCGGCAAGGAGAGCAAGGGTCAAACCCCGCGACCTTCATCCTCCCACCGTACCGTCTATCTGTTTCGCGTGACTGTTTATACCTTTATGTGTACACATACATAATATTGTCACACCCTGTACATGATATCCTACAAATGAACTTTCAGGACCGGTGTCCAGTCACCTGCTGAGTCCATCACTTTCGCTCTCTCTCTCTCACTCTCTCTCTCCTGCTGTAACTCAAGCCCACTTGCCCGGTGTAGAGATGAGGGGCTTTCCCCCCCTTTACACCGTGTGTGTGGGTGTGGGTGTGTGGGTGGGTGGGTGGGTGGGTGGGTGCGTGCACGCGCTCTTAGAGTGTGCGTCGCCCGGTCATCTTACACCTTCCTAGACTTGCGTTCCCACCCGGTTCTCCGCAGCGCTGTGTGCAGAACAGTGCGATCTAAGAATAGTGCAGCACAGTAGTGAGCTATTTTCCATTAAACAAGTCGCCCACCGACCGCAGGAGCCGTCGTATTCCCGAAAGCACTCACCGACTGAGCGGTTGCTAACAAAAAAAAAATAAACGCCGCGCTTTCATTCATATGAAGTTGCTTCATCCTGAGCCCTCGTTCAATTGGTTGATTCTGTTATGTAATTAGCCTGACTTCTTGCAGGGGGAGACATCCGACTGCTCCCTCTCTCCCCCTTTCTCTCCCTCTCCCACTCTCTTTGTCTCTCTCTCTCTGTCTCTCTCTCACTCTCTCTCTCTCTCTCTCTCACACTCCCTCCCTCTCTCTCGCTCTCTGTCTCTCTCTCTCTGGGAAGCTTTTTTTCCACCATTAATTAAGCAGCAGCCACTTCTCTCTCTTCCTCTGCCAGGGGAGCCCAGATGAGTCTCCTCCAAGGCTTAGAAACAGAGCAGAACAGGCAGACAGACAGACAGGAAGAACCAGGGTGAGGGCGAAGCCAGAGCGCGGCATCAGCGTTTCCACGGCTCCGGGGGCTCAGAGAGCAGTTCGCGTCGTAAGGCGTTAGTGCCGTGACCCCGGCGTCGACAGTCCTCGATTGGCCGTTCATTTCCCCGAAGACGATGTTGACAATGATCCCGCAGCAGCAGAGATCCGCTGCGCTGGAATTAGACGGACTTTTGGAAAGAAACACAATAGACCTCAAGTAGTATGGGCTCAGCGCTGTGACGCATTATTACACATTTAAATCCATATCGTCCCGCCCCACAGCCGAGGAACTACAGTTTTTCTGGCGCTTCAGCGTTGGCGCCGTCCCCGTAGGCGGCCGCTAGTTCGGGCAGCAGGCGGTGACCCAACACCTCATGAGGCACTTAACGTCGTTTTTTTTTTTTTTTTTTTTTTTTAATTTGTCAACCGTCCGTATATTTCGCTCGCCGCACTACGTCCGCTAGCTACCGCTGCTGTCATGTAGTCAAAATAACCCCACAAATCATGGTTGGCTTGTTTTTTGTTTTTGTTTTTGTTTTTCCTGCAGAGAAGCTGACTTAGTGGATCAGCAACCGCCGAGCGCTGCATGATTTCGCTGGATGAAAAAAAAAATATATTAATGAAGAAAAGATCACATTTGTAGCTAAAAGGATTTGGAGATTAAGATGGATGGAGAAAGTATAAACGCCCTCAATTATATGGTTAGTTACGGATATGAAAGAGCTTCTGTTTAGGTCTTATGACGGATCGGACTGGTCAGTGTGTTGATTTCATTGACTTGCGGATGCTGTCAAAGGCAGGGAGGTGTTTTGTCCTTTTCATTTTAAAAAGCATAGCAGTCACTTTTTGTTTCCTGTGCAATCACAGACAGAGTTGTGATTTGGAAGAAGCCGGTTGCCGTGACAACTGTTGCCAGTTTCCTTGCAAGAGATACATTTATTCCCTTTTTTGTTGTTGTTTTTCTCGTAAGCACGGCCAACCAGGGATTGAGTTTGAATGTTTAATGTTTTGTGTTATTCAAAAGCAATTTTGGAGATGCGGCCAGAATGGCAAAAATTCACAAGTTCCAGCTGTTCAAACGGGAACATTCGCTTGTGTTTTTAGTGAGCTGGATATGTTTTTGGGTTCTGGACTGTTGGGCGGACAAAACAGACGATTTAAATATGTCAACTTGTGATGTGTGACGCTTGTAATGGTGGTTTTGAAATAAGTTTCTGACGTTTTATGGTCCAAATGACAAACGATAACGATGAACTTCAATAATTGTTAGCTGCTGCCACAACCGGGGAACTTCGCGGGGAATGGAGAGGGAAGAGCAGAATGACACGCCGCATTTCTGTTACAGGTGGCGATCCAACCAAGGACAGTATGATTATAAGGCATGCGGTGTAGCCGTTCAGCCACCGCAGACCTCTATAATATAACGGCATTTAGGTATCGGTGCATTCATCCGTTTTCTATCATTGTAAACTAAGTCTCAGCTCCTCGTATTTGTGATGAGCATTTAAAAAAAAACAAAAAAAACAAACGTTTCCGCTGTTTTAATGGACAAAACATTCAACCACACTACGGTGAAAATCCTCGGTTAGTTTTTTTTTTTTTTTCCCACGCTATTCGCCAGAGTTACTGGATGAATTTGGAGGTAAAAAAAAAAAATAATAAAAAAAAAAATCATCTCCTTCAAGACCTTGTGCAAGAGGCTTGATATGACAGCGTGTCGGCCCCGGGCTGCTCTCTGTGCTGATGTATGGACCGAGCTGAGACGGTGTGTATGTTGTGTGTATCCTTTCGCACACTCTCATGCACAGTCTGTGTCTCTCTCTCTCTCCACCCCATTCACGCTCGCGCACTCTCTCGCCCCGCTCCAAGTCAGTTAGCCGTAGCTCCCTCTGTGTCTCTGTAGAGGGATTACTGTGCCCCGTGTGATTATCTGTCTATTAATAGCTTCCTTTAAGGCCAGCTCACATGCTCCTATAGCGGTGGAAGCTGCAGCATCCCAAAGGCCTCGCGGCTCTGCAACTGCAAGCCGACCCCCGAAGAGTGTAGCCCGTAATTACAGCAATGAAGTACGGCGCGATGCTGCGCCGAGAACCCACACGCATGGTTTTATGAATATGTAAAATTATTGCGAGAAACTATTCCACCTCCGTGATCTCACACACACACACACACAGCCAACGCTAGAGAGCTTTTCCTCGGGCCATCAAGACGGCGTACCCCAGACATCGCCTGCCTCGTCTGGCGCCGCGCTCTGCTCAACAGAAGTTCGTCTTATAGTTTACCTTGCAACTGGGGACCGGGCGTTTCAAGCAGAAATACTATTTGATATTCGATATCCTCCTCCGCGTGCGGAAAGAGAGAAAGCGGCTCGCTTTCAGGCCGTCGAACTCCAACAAGCCTCGTCTCGGACGGAGATGATGGTTTTGGCTTCACGTTTCGTGTCCAACTTACTTACTTTGTCACGTGACAAAAGCTAGCCGTTGATTGTTGATCACGTGGACGGACCGCGATGACTTCTTATTTTTCAATGACTGTTTAAAAAGTTGATATTTAATACTTTTGTTGCAGGCGGCCCTTTTGGACGAGCTTGCGGTAAAATAAAAGCCCGTGAATCTCGATAAAAGGTCCGCGCGCGCCTTTTTGGGTCCACGTTTGGCAAATACGCGAGCGGACGCGCGGCGGGTGTGTCACGGAGCAACATGGGCGATATATTATTACGCTTACAAACAAGAACTTCCCCGACACGCCCCGTCAGAGATTTCCAAACGAGATGCAAACGATGATTTTATTTATTTATTTATTTTTGCAGTCTGAAATTAAGAAATTGGGACCAAAATCAAAGTGTTTCGGTGCATTTTGCTCCGACGAACGAGTGTTTGTTGCGGGAGCGTTTCCTCCTTCCCAGCGAGCTCGTGGATTAGGGATGAAAGCTTTGCCAGAGCTCCAGGACTCCGGCCAGTCGGTCGGGGGGGGGGGGGTTTGGGGTTTTTGTTTGTGACCGGCCCGGTTGGACGCCGCCTCAGAGAGCTCCGTCGTGGCGACGTCGGAGCTCCCGGAGGAGGATTTGAGCCACGTTCTGATGAGCTGAAGGGAATTTAATGTGGAGAAAAGACGCTGACTGATGGGAGGGGGCGGCCCAAAATAAGCTTGCAAAATATACTTGCAAAAAAAAAAAAAATAACAATCATGATATGCATCAACAGTAAAGCCTCACCTGTTTCTTTTTTTTTTTTTTTTTTTTTTTTTACGAAACGTATAAACATTTCGTCGGCCCGTTTCTGTGACATCGAAGGTTCATTTTGAGTCTCGACAAGTCGAGAAGTTTTTTGTTCAACTCGCAACATGTTTCACATTAACAGGAAATGAACCAATGTTTCATTTGAAACAGGATTTTGAGGTCTGCCGCACAGGATGCCTCGAGGCCCTTTTGAAGTATTTTGCATTCAGTTTTAGTCCTTAAATGTAAAAATACTGGCTTTCATGCATGTTTCTGGTGGGACTGCATTTACTTCACAGACACAGAACAGTAACGTTTATCCTTTTATTTTTTTTTCTCCTTAAAAATGGTCATTTAAATTAGGTTAAAGGGTTCCGTGAAATCCGCAATGACGCAAAACTCTTCCCATCAGATGATGTTTTTATAATTCTATCAATAATTTTACAAAAACGCCTTTTCTCCTTGTTCCTTTTACTTTCTCTCCCTCCCCGTCCTTGGTTTATAGAATAGTTTGAACATTTTCTGACTTGATTTCCCAGAGCCCGAAGCAATTTGTATAAATTGGTGGATCAGCTAATCGCTCCAAACAGCTGCATGTTCTGATGAGGTGAAAAGTTTCTGTTGTTCTTCATTTACTCGTCATTTAGCGACTGAACGTGAAGTGTGGCTGAATGCAAAATGACAGGCGAGCACTTTGATGTGATTTTCTTTTTCTTTTTCTTTTTTTTTGGAGCACCCTTCAGACACACACACACACACACACACACACACACACACACACACACACACACACACACACAGAGAGAGTGCTGCTGGTGTGCTTCCCCTTCAGAGCTGCAGCTTATCTCTTACATAACAATGGGCCCCCTGGTCCTGCTGGGACGGCAGCACGGGGTCTGATTCGGGGGGGGGGGATTGTCGCTCGTCTCCCTGCGGGTCTGAACTCCACGCGACCCTCCCTCCGCCGTGTCCGTCTCCGCGAAGACACCTGCCGTCTCGCCTGCTCATCCGCACACGACTCGCGACAGCTGCTCCCGTCAGAACGCAACGCTCGCTGCCGGATAATGAGGCCGTCGCACCCACCCACCCCGCCGCTAGATGAGGAAGTTCAAAGCTACTTCAAAGCTGGGAGACTTGACTTGTTCACCTGACGGCGTGCGCTAGTGGCATCCTCCGATTTCTGCGTGAAGCGCTTCTGATAAAAAAAATCCCTCCATAAATACCTTCGGAGAGCTCTGAAAGTGGCACCACTGCCTAACACACATTTTTTTTTTTTTTTTTTACGGGAAGTTGTAATGTGCAAGATTCAATAGATCTCAACTATACCACCACTAACACACACATACACACACACACACACACACACACACACACACACACACACACACACACACACACACACACACACACCCCTACCTCACCTTGTGTTTACTCTAAACAGACAGACTCAGAATATTAAACAAGTGACTTCCTGTCTATCGTATCGTCAACAACAGAAACGTAGAAACACAAAGAATCTGCGCGATTAAAGCAAATTTGACAAAAATACGTTTTTAAACACGGAAGCAGCCTTTTTCCCTCCTTTTTACGCAGCTTTGCCTGTTCCTGCATCTGCGACTGTCAATAATAATGTGTTTTCTTTCAAAAGAATTCATTACTTTTATTGTGGAGGAAATGAAAGATGAATTTTTCCGAGTGAAACGGGGTGTTACACTCAAACCATAAAATATCGCATTTGAAGAGTCTCAGACCGCTGTCCCATATCCTGGTTTCACTTTGACTCGCTTTAATTTTCTGATCTTTGTTGTTGCAGCTGTCGTGACGTACGTCAGAGTCACAAACATCTCCGTGATACAAAAATAAGTTTCTGCATCAACTTATCTAACTTCCCTCTTCATCTCTCTCTCTCTCTCTCTCTCTCTCTCTCTCTCTCTCTGTGCGTTTTGTGCGTTTTTGTGTGTGTGTGTGTGTGTGCGTGTGCGTGTGTGTGTGTGCGTCTTTGTATCTTTGTTCCCGCGTGCGTTCGGTTTGCGCATCCAGACGTGCCAGCGCCGGAGCAGCCGGAGCTGTTCCTGAAGAAGCTGCAGCAGTGCTGTACCGTCTTTGACTTCATGGACACGCTGTCGGACCTCAAGATGAAGGAGTACAAGCGCTCCACACTCAACGAGCTGGTGGACTACGTGACCGTCAGCCGGGGCTACCTGACGGAGCAGGCCTACCCCGAGGTCGTCAAAATGGTAAGAGGCGACAGAGGGTGGGAATCCTTATTCGGGCCTTGCGATTCACCTGTTGACGATTTGAGTCCACGATTTTGCAGATGCCCCCTAAACGCCTCACTGGCAAACTATTGGTGCCAAACGCTGGGCTGTAAAATATCTTAAAATGGAGATCATTTCATCAACTTTATAACATGAAACTAAACTCGCACTAGTGCTCACGCGCGTCAGACACCCGTGAGTTACAAATATCACCTCTAAAATGTTCAGATTGTCTCGTTTAAACGGCTTTTTTAGGCCTTAAAAAATAGATATATGTTTTGTGTGTTTAAACTAACACCCATGTCGTCTTTTTTTTGTTTCGTTCCAGGTGTCTCACAACATATTCCGGACCCTTCCGCCCAGTGACAGTAATGAGTTTGACCCTGAGGAGGACGAGCCCACACTCGAGGCCTCCTGGCCACACTTACAGGTAAACACAGCGGAAAATGTGTTTTGTGTATTCAATATTTATTTATTTTTTGGGTGCACCAACAGAAATGTAAATCGCCGACTTTTGAGCAGGAGTTCAATGCTGTTTTTGATTGATTATTGATTTGTCCGTGCAGCTCAGACAGAGCTGGGTGGAGCAGCTGGTTTTTGGTCTCCGTGCAGATGTTGCTGTACAATGAGGGGCTCGTCTCGTGGGGGGAATCTTACCGGCATCACAAAGGCCCTCTCAAGTGTTTTCCATCAGGCAGCCAAAAAGCTTTGGAGTTCTGTGACAACGTGTTGATTTAAATGGATTTTGTCGAACGTCACTGCGACGAGACTCCCGTGATGCCGCGCGCAGTCACGACGCCCGGCTGTCGTTTGCCGGGAAATAGTTTCTCCATTGAACTCCGTCTCGCACTAAAAATTGTCGATTGGACATTTCTGTTTGAGTGCAAATTACATCAACGATACGGCATGAACTTTAGAGGTGTAAGCAGGCCTATTTTTGAGTTGAATTCAGAACCAAACTCGTAGTTTCTCCTGGCTTCCGGTCTTGTGCTAGGCTAGTCTTGATCTCGGTCTTAGAAAGAAAGTGAATACGAACAATTCCCGAAGAAGCATCAGTACTACCGTTGCCTTCGACCTGGTGGTTGAAGTGGCTCCTGTTGGTTGGGGTGGGTTTTTTGTTTGGGGTGGGGGGGCAGGTGGGTCCAGGTCTAGAGCCAGGCTCTCTAGTCTCTCACCTCCCCTCCTCCTTCTCTGTGTGCCCGCTGCCCAGGACTCCTTTAGAAATGAGATGCAAATCTCAAGGAGAAGCTTCCTGGTAAAACCTTTCTTTCTTTTCTTTTCTTTTTTTTTTTTCTTCTTTTGTTTTGTCTTGTTTGCCGAAATTTAAATAGGCAGTCATAAACAACATTTTTATCCGATCAAACTCCATTTCATCCAAATCCAATCGTTGACTCCAGCATTTTTCTAAAAGGTGCAATGTGTAAACACACACAAAAAACAACCCAAAAAAAAAAAAAAAAAAAAAAAAAAAAAAAAATCTTGTAATACCCTTTTGTACCTGCAGAGGTGATAGTGAGTCACGGCTCTGAGTTTCAATAGTTGGTTAGCCTGAGACCTATAACTTATGTTATGGCTTACTTATATCCATTTTAGCGTGATCATAGCAGCAAGAAAACAGCCACTGTAAAACCAGATAGACTTCATTGTGAATGTTGTTTTTTTTTGGTTTGTGTTTATCATTAGCTGCATTCAAGATCCGTTCTGAATTATCCAAACAAGTCGGGCTCGTTTGCTCCGTAAAGTTGCTTCCGTTTGGTAGCTAGCTGGGTGACGCGCTAAATTGAGGCCATCACCTTGGCTATGAGAGCACATCAACAGCAAATTAAACGCATCGTCGCTATCGGTAACGTCCGCTGCCTCTGTAAGCTACTTAGCCGCTGTTAGCATTACCAGCTATTCCTCAGCCGTCTCGGAGGAACGTTACGAGTTCGGCATCAAACTTCATTCCTTTCTCGGAGCTTTCTTCAGTATTGTGAAGCAACACCAGCGTTTAACTCTTTCTTCTGCTTCGGTTTGCCGAGAGTTTCAGTTCATGTTGTTTTCGTGCTTCCGTTCATCAGAACAAGAAGTTGGACAAATACTTCTTCTCATGTTGCACTGAGGGCAGACTTTACGTTACAGTTGACTCATCGTCACCTCCCGTGGTACAAAGTGGTATTACTGTTAACTAGGAGACGTCTGTGCAACACAAACAAGTAGACGTCTTTAAAGAAAAAAACGTCAACAATAATATTCTCTGGATAATTTTGATCAATTTTCATTTGGAAACAAAAAAAAAATCTTGCGTATTGCACCTTTAACCCTGCTATACCGACATTACACTGTGCCTTTTGTGACCTTTGACCCCTTTGACACCCACCCCCCACCCAACCCGGTCCAGGTCCGGTGTTAGTTGAAGGCTCTCGTTTCTGAGAGGAACACACACAAATCTTTGGGCTTATTGTTATAATTGTTTTGCTCTTTTTGATCAGCTTGACGTCTTGCTGCACAAAGATCTGTTCTAGTTGGTCTCAAATTAACAGTAGTCATTTACCGAATAGGTTTTAAGGTGAATTCACCCACGGGTCAAACTGCAACCGGTCATCCTGCACAGGACTCGGCTGATCAAAGACGTTGTACAACTTTTGTTTGGTTTATTAACCTTATTTGTTCCTTCTCTTCTTCTTCTTCTGCTGTTGCTCTCTCCAGTTGGTATACGAGTTCTTCATTCGGTTCTTGGAGAGTCAGGAATTCCAGCCCAGCATTGCCAAAAAGTACATAGACCAGAAGTTTGTCCTACAGGTGAGTTGCTGAGTCAGCTGCTGTCAGTTTAACATGAGCTCCCTGTCGTCCACTCTGTCTCTGCGCTTTACTTTTTTTTACGGCTTTTATGTTTTTGCTCCGTTACTTTCTGTTTTTTGATGTTTGTTTCTTTCTGTCTGGATTCCTCCCGTCCGCCCAGCTCTTGGAGTTGTTCGACAGCGAGGACCCTCGGGAGAGAGACTATCTGAAGACAGTCTTGCATAGAATCTACGGCAAATTCCTGGGGCTGAGGGCTTTTATACGAAAACAGATCAATAATATTTTTCTACGGTGAGTAGACCCCGGTGCTTCAGATGTGTTTCAGCCAGAGGGGGGAAAAAAAAGAAGAAAAAAAAGCTCTGAAATCTTTTTGTGTACGCGGACCTGCTCAGCATCACAACAGCAGAGAGTCGGTTAGAAAACGAGCAGGTTGCCGAGCAGTCAGAGATGTCCCTCAGGATTTAAAGTGGACACCACTGAACGATCACAATGCTGCTTGGAACCCTTTTAACATGTTAGTTCTAAAAGTGAGAATATCTCGGCGTGTTCACGGCTGCCCCCAAGTGGCCAATTACATGTTTTACAATCACAAAATAGCCACAGCAAAGAAACAAATTACAAAAACAATCTTCTTCTTCTGTTTTTTTTAAACATCTGTTAAAAAAATAAATAAAGAATAGCAATCCGGGCCGATAACGGCATAATCAGAAGCTCACTGAAGGTCAGCTGAAAGAAGGCAGACTTAAGAGACTCGCTTTACATCGTCCTCGTCGAAACTACCGCCAAGGTTTCTCACGGCGGTGCTGGAAGCCGGGCAAATGCCATCTAAGGTATATTTACTTATTGCAAACAAACACATGATCTAAAAAATAATAATAATCTCCGTCTAAGAAAGCAATTGAGAATTGACCCGGACTTTTCTCCGAATATTCTCAATTGATCAAAAGATCAAGAGGACGTTAGTTAGATCTTCACCCACTGAGGTGGAGAGAATTCAGCTTGACAACCATTCTGGAGTGTTTTTGTTGTTGTTGTTGTTGTTTTGGTGCTTAGTAGGTTGTCAGACTTCCTGGTTTCCGCATAGTTGCGCTCGCGTCTTTTGTTATTTTACTGCCGAGCGTCAACATCATCTCTCGTTGCCAGCTTTGTGAATTGTGTTGGAGTCGCTAATGTCTTTTCTTGTCTCCTGTCCCCCCCACCCCCTTTCTTCCGTCTCTGTCTGCCGTGCAGTTTTGTTTATGAGACGGAGCACTTCAACGGGGTGGCTGAGTTGCTGGAGATCCTGGGGAGGTATGTGGAGGCCTCCTCGCCTCAGACACGCATTCACACACTCTGCTCTGTTCCAGCTGAGGCTGTTTAACCCGAGTGAGACCTCAGCAGCATGAAAAACCGAACTCCACTCCCAATAAACACTTTTACGGACACCTTCAGACCGAATGAACGCGGCGCTTTGATTTTCGTTAATTTGCCTTCCCGTTTCCTCTCTTCCAGTATAATCAATGGCTTCGCTCTGCCACTGAAAGCGGAGCATAAACAGTTTCTGGTCAAAGTGTTGATCCCCCTCCACACTGTCAGGAGTCTGTCCCTCTTCCATGCACAGGTACAAACAAACAAGCTTTGATGTTCAACACCTTCACCGAGATCACAAACTGAGTCCGTTTAATTACTGGGGATTGTTAACAGGCTTTTTAAAGTTGGGCTTGTGTGACTTAGCCTGTATATTAAAAACGTCTTTAAATCTGGATTTACAGGTGGAATGAAAAAAAATAAAGTAATAAAATACAGAAATACAAGCATAAAAGTTATAGCGACTGAGAAATTCTTTGATTTTAATAAACGGCCATCAGTAAAGTCTTCATCTCTCCTCTTCTTGCAGTTGGCGTATTGCATTGTACAGTTCCTAGAGAAAGACCCAACATTAACAGAACCAGTAAGTATCAGTGAAACCTGTTTATATCTCGATTTATTGTGGGTTTTTTTTTTTTTTTTTTTTTTTTTAAGCTTTCTGTCCTTCATGTTCTTTTTGGGTTTTTTACATTTCCGTCGTCGTGTCTGTTAACGCTGATAAAAATCTTTTATGTCCTGTGACATATCGTATCGTTCACGAAAATATCCGTTTTTCAGTATTTTTAATTGGATAAAATTTTTTTTTTTTTTTTTAAATCATCGTGATAGTGGCAATATTCTGATTTGTTGATGTAACGTTTATCATACTTTTACGCGGCCTAACGGGATGACAAATGTTGCACGTGTTACTTCATATACACAAGTTCCTGTTGCTTGTCTGAATATTTGAGACAAACTGTTGCGTTTATTCTGACATAAAAATTACAGAAATGCGTGTTTTAAAACTTAATAACAGAAAAAAATCTGAGGTTTTGTGGTTAAAGCACTTGGAACTGTATGCAAAACACTCCTTTTCTTAGCATAAATATGTTATTGCAGTGAGTTTGTATTAATGAATTTGAAACTTTTTGACTTCCTGTGAAAGAGTTTTACACACCAGCTGAGTTGTCGAGTAGATTCTCAGTTTAAACATAAAACTTTAAGCACAGATTCGGTAGTTTAAAATAAAAGTTGATGTTTTTTTGTTGGTTTTTTTGTTTTTGTTTTGGGGGGATTGGAGGGGGGTTACTCTGAATAAAGATGGAGCAGTTAAACAATCAATCGTCTTCTTCCTCCTCATCCTCAGGTCATCAGAGGCTTACTGAAGTTCTGGCCAAAAACCTGCAGTCAAAAAGAGGTGAGGGGGGGGGGCGTTACTTCTTTCTGCTCGAACTGTGTGCGTGTGCGCGTGCAGTAACATGTTCCCTGTCGTGCGGCGCCGCAGGTGATGTTTCTCGGCGAGCTGGAGGAGATCCTGGACGTCATCGAGCCCACACAGTTCGTCAAGATCCAGGAGCCGCTCTTCAAACAGATCTCCAGATGCGTCTCCAGCCCACATTTCCAGGTGAGTGACGGCCCCCGGCACCCCGGCACCTCATCGTCGCCCCAGAGGGCCCGGTTTGATTTAATCCCCCCTGTTCTGTGTGTGCGCGTTCGCAGGTCGCAGAGCGAGCTCTGTACTACTGGAACAACGAGTACATCATGAGTCTGATCGAGGAGAACTCCAGCGTCATCCTGCCCATCATGTTCGCCAGCCTCTACAGGATCTCCAAAGAGCACTGGAACCCGTGAGTGGCTTCAAAAACAAACCGAGACCCGGAAATATTGACATCATTTTGATTTATTCTGCTCACGGTAATGCACAAAATGATCCAAAAAAAACAAAAACGGCGATTCACAATCAAAACTCAAGCTCTTATTTACACATTTCATGACTGAAGAAACATCCTTTTTTTTTTTTTTTTTTTTCCCCCCTGCCTCTTACTCAGAAAATGACCAACAGAAAACTGTTCAATTGCAGCTTCTCACCACCGGTACTTACAATAATATATGAATGTAAAGAATCCATATCCATTCACAACACATTACTGACAATTAAGGAAACGCATCATATAATTCTGTATATTTTCTTGAACTGAAAGATATTTTGACCCCCTTTTACATCAGCAGCAACTGAAATACACATCATATTTAATGTAGTCTTTGCATACTGATGCTTAAAAAGACATTTCTTTTTCTTCATCCCCGGTACGCAACTAATAATATCTGTAACTCAATTAAAATCTTTTTAAGTTTTAATATTCAGCGAGAAGTATTTCAATTTTTTTTTTTTTTTTTTTTTTTAAGGTTTGTTATAAGTGGATTTTTAATTTAATGCTCCCACACAAAGTTCTGTTTCACTTGTAGTCAGGCAACGTGAATCAATATATCCTCCTCTGACCTTCACCTTCGTGATGTCACACGTCCTGTCAGCGTAGCGTTGATTCGTCCGCCGCCGTCTGCTTCTGTGAAGGTTTCTCTGGGTTGTGACGACGTGCTGTCTCTCTCTCTCTCTCTCTCTCTCTCTCTCTCCCCCCCCCCCCAGGGCCATCGTGGCGCTGGTGTACAACGTCCTGAAGGCCTTCATGGAGATGAACAGTACCTTATTCGACGAACTCACAGCCACTTACAAGTCGGACCGCCAGCGGTGAGGAGCCGCCCACCTGCACGTCGAAGTCACGCGAGCGACGCGGTAGATCGATACGCGGCGACTCCGCCGTCGCACTGAATACCGGGGGTTCATAATCGCGTGTCGGTTCAGTGGGAGCTTAACGCGCCGTCAGCTTCAGCAACAGATCTCATTCTGGCTTTCCGATCTGTCGAAGCAACCAATTACAGATAGGGGGGGGGGGGGGGGGAGCTTCCTCATATTTATGAAAATGACAAAATAAAAAAAAGTCTTAGTTTACCGAACCAGCTTCGCTGTTAACACGTATGTGGGAAGGAGAACGGAACGAGTCTCGTGCCCTGCGCGGAAAAGTTCTCCAAATCCCTGCGCGAAACATGATCGGTTATTCTCCAGGACGTGCTGCGGCGCGAGTCGATCAGCTGATGCTCACGTTGGTCAGCAGGCGACGGAGCAAATCCCCCCCCCCCCCCCCAAAAAAAAAAAAAATCCCCAAATCCCCCAACCTTCATTTTTAGGTCGTTAGACGTTTGTCAGGTTGTTCCGAGTGCCGAACCGGCGGACGTCTGTTGTCCCGAAAGGTCGAAGGTCGCCGCCCGGCGTCTTGAGACAGCCGGTTTCAGAAAAGCAAAATAACAAAAAAAAAACTCAGTGCGTCCGTGTCGTCTCCTGTGTTTCAGTGAGAAGAAGAAGGAGAAGGAGCGGGAGGAGCTGTGGAAGAAGCTGGAGGACCTGGAGCTGAAGCGGGGCCTTAGGAGCGACGGGATCATCCCGACTTAACGAAGACAGCGCCGCGCTCCCCTCCCCCCACCTCCTCCTCCTCTCCCCGTCCGACTCGCCCCACCCTTCCCCCCACCCCCTCCATCCTGACCCACCCGACTCCCAACCCTCCTCCGCCTCCACATCAGCCATGTCAGCCCAGAGCTCCTGATACAGGCCGTCGTCTCGGGATCGACTCAGAGCGCTCGCTGGTTTCTTAATCGTTTTCTTTCTTTTTTTTTCTTTCTTTTTTTTTTTTTTTTTTTTTCTTATGTTTTTTTTTTTTCTCTTTCCTGTGTTTGTGCGACTTACTTTACAGTAGATTCATCACGTCTGTTTTCATTATTTCAACAGCACTGTAAATAATTCTTTTTTTTTTTTTTTTTTTCCCTTCAACTGATATTATTGCAAACAGAAAAAACAAAACAATAATAATAATAAAAAAAAGGAAGAAAAAAATAGAAAATGAGAAAATGACTTGTGTGGGAGGGGGATGTAAACTACAACAAACAAACAAAAAAAAACAACCTTTTCTTGGACTGTAGAACATGAATGAACTCTTGAGAAAAAAAAAAAAAAAGAGCAGATAGATTGGTTTGAACTCTTCATCCCGCTCTTCTTCTTCTTCTTCTTCAGTACGGTCCCATATGTCGTTTTTATTTTCCTGGTTCTCCTCTTCGCTTTTCCTCTTGTTGCCTCCATCTTTCTGTTCCCTGTTGCCCGCCTCTCTTGTCTTATCTGCCCCGACATGGGACACGTGGACTCATCATACTCGTCCCCCACCTCGTCCCCTTCTCCGCCTCCCTCCCAATGGTTCCTGACGGACGCCCCTCGCCCGCCCCCCTTACTGTTCTCCTTCCTGTTTTAAACTGAACAGACACACATTAAAAGACCAACGGGAAAACCTAAACTAAAGTGTGTTTACATGCGTGGTCATGGACAGAAGGGAGAAACTCTTGAAGTTTTTACTTCATGTGTCGCACGTGCTTCAAAAAGGCCGGCAGGAGTTGATTGATACAAATTCTGCCAGAATATCTCTCATTTTCACTCCCCGAGTCTTAAACCATTTGGACATCCCATTTCCTGTGGCTCCTTCACAGTAAAAGCCTGCCAATTTGTCCCGCACTTGTTAATGTGAAGGGGGAGGCAGAAGGACGCATCATATCCCCTTATTTTGTGGACATAAATTTATGAATTTTATCAAATTCAGCAGCTTTTTGTCTTCTTCTTCTTTACTTTAGTGCCATCTGGTGGTCGTATCAGGAGCGAGTAAAGAGACTAAAAAAAAAAACCCTAACTTAAATATGCCATAGTCATATTCTACGCAGTAATAACTGAGGAAGAAAAAAAAAAAACCTACACAAATCTGTATATTGATTACAGTGATGGTGACTTGGAAGATATTTCTCCCGCCTCGTGATCTGAGTATTTTCCACTTCGAAAGATGATCCGCTTCTTTCGGATCAGTTGATCTGACTGATCTGCGTCGCCCAGTTTGCATCCATGTAAACACACTCCGCTTATTTCCACCCTGCTCTGAAAATGATGGACTACTCTTCATCCCTCCTCCTCCCCCTCCACCTCCTCGTCCTCCTCCTCTTCCCTACCACCGCAGGTATCAGTCTGGCACTGGTACCGTCCGTTCGGCCATAAACGGGGACACACACACGCACGCACACACACACACACACACAGAGACAAAAAAAAAAAAAAAAAAAAAGGTCTCGAGAGGAACGCCAAAAAAAAAAAAAAAAAAAATCTTCCTCCTGTTGTGAAAAGACGAGCGCCCCCGCCTCACCTCACCCGTTTACTTCCCACCACCCTCCTTCTGCCCACCGGGGGGCGCCGCGTTGACTTCACAGTATTGCAACAGCAGCAGCAGCAGCAACAACAACAACAACAACAACAACAGTGACAAAAAAGACAACCCTGTACATTGTTATTGAATGCAGTACACTGATAATCTTGTATCTCGTAGTAATTTAGCCTATGTTTTTTGCTTAGGAAACTGTGGAGAGGAGTATCCAGTATATAAAGAGGTATTATGGAACAAGACTTCCTGGTATTTATGATAGTGTTTCCCCCCCCCACCCCGCCCCACCCACCCACCCCCTTTTTTAGTCTGTTTCTTCTTTTTCTGTCTCACCCCTCCCTCTTCTCTTGGTTTTTATCTCATTTTGAATATTTTGATGAAGTTTCTTTTGCCCATTGGATATATTTTTATTTTAGTTGGGGGAGGGAGGAGAGGGGTGAGGGAAGGTAGGCAGAAGGAGGGAGGGAAGGAGGTGAGAGTAGAGGGGAAGGCACGGAGCAGACCATTTTTGTCCTGGCGGGGAGTTGTTGTTTTTTTTCGACAGAGGACCTCCTCCTCCTCCTCCTCCTCCTCCTCCCGAGCAGAGTTCATGTGTGCTTTAGAATGGCCCAGATATAATATGATTTAAAAGCTGAAAAAAAAAAAGATAAAAAAGGGTTGGAGAAATACAAATGTTTAATTATTTTAAAAAATAAAGAGATATTAAATTAAACCTGTTTTGTGATAAAGCCCAGATGCTGAATTGCTTTATTTCCTGGGTACGCAGGGTGTGTGGATGAATGCATGAGAGTGAGCCGTTTGGAGATTCAAACTAAAGCTTTTATTTAAACCAGCCGTCTTTGGACAAAAATCGGAGGTGATTTTCAACAATACCCCCTCCCCCTCCTGTTGACAATGGAAGAAAGGACTAATTCATCTTCTTAGTTAAAACCACACACACACACACACACAAAACACCAATGTGTCTCAAAACTCTTTAAAAAACAAATCGCGTACTAGAGAGAGCGTCAAATATCTGCAGTGTTTCCGTGTAAACCTGCGGATAATCGGGACAATTTGAGGATTTAGAAACTTTGAAAAGAAGTTCTGACATTTCACATTGGCATCCATCAAACTGAAGCGGATCAGTTTCATTGACCTTTTGTGCAAAAGGTCAACATTCCCTTCACTTCCATTGAAACAGCGCTCCGATGACCTCTCGGGTGGATTCGATCGACTCATCAGAATCCACCTGCTGCTATGGATCACCTGTCAGGAACACCGGCGGGACATCGTGACGGTGGGAGACATGGCATGGTAATTAAAAATAGAAAGGGGCTTTATTTTTTTAATTTTTTCCCCCCCCTCGGCGTCAAATCATGGCTGCACTGGGAGGAGGTCGTTGTCTCGGGGAGGATGAGGAGCGTCTCTAAACCACTTCTCGTAGAGGGAAAACGAGGAAGAACACCGAGACATCCCGGAACTTCACAGCAGATGGAGGGAGCAAATACAAGTAAAGATGACGAGCGGGAGAGCGAATCAAACCAGCAGTGGAACTCGGAAGATTCAAGTCGGGAGGCTTGTCCTCCTTTCAGAGACGAACAGCCCACGTGGACCGAGGAGCTCTGCAGGGCCTCGTGAGGACCGAGACTTTCACGTGAGTGTTTTTATATGATAATTAAGGGACAGCTGCTACATTTGAGCCTTTAATCAGTCAGTTTATAATGTTTTGGTAAAACGGATTCTGATTAATCATCTTTAGAAACAAAGCACGAGGACATGACCTCTAAAGCACAGAAATTCGAATAAATCGAGCCAAAACTGTGGCAGCTGCAGTACTCCAGTCTGCCACCAGAGGTCATCAGGTCCCCGCAGTTCGGCCGCTGGTTATTTAAAGGTCTATTTCACACTAAATGAACCTCGTTGTCTGCAAGTTTAGTGGCCATCAATGAGGTGCTGGAGAGAGATTCAATTCGGGAATTTAGAATATTTAAAGCTTTATGTTGCATTATTGAGAAGCTTTGATTTTCAAGTTGTTTTTTTTAAGATAGATTCTTGCTCCTCCACCAAACTTCAGAAGGATTATGGATGTTTTTTTCCTCACGGCAACATTTCATCTGACCGCCACAGTTACATCCAAAACACATGATAAACTAACATAAATAGTGTTGTTACAGATGAAATCCTCAACTGTAAAACTATTCATCTGTGTGTGTCAAAAATAATAATAGAAAAAGCCATTTATCTGCACTGAATACTTAAAAGTTAGCTAATAATTCACTTTAAATAACATCGTTAGTGCAGGGAGTTTACAAAACTCATTTTATAAAATGTGGGGTTTTTTTTTCCTGATAATTTTGACTAAATATCTTTCAAATTTGAATGTTTCTTTTTTTGTTTTTTTTAAAGGCAAAACATTACTCTAATTATTGATCAATGCTATTACCAAATATATATCTTCACCAATGAAATGGATGAATAAAATTGTATGAAAATTGTGTGAGATTGGTTTGTGGGGAACCCGTGTGCTGGCGGTGCGGAGCTGGGAGCCATTTATCTAATTGGGATCAGCTGACGGTGAAGAGGAGGCTTGTTGGAGGCCGAGTCCACCTCTTTAGCCCCGTGTTTGCTGCAGGTTTAATTACTGGAAGGTCCCCAACGCCTCGGTGCACATTTGGCTCCGGGCTCTTTATTAAAGAGGCTGTGACACGCTGAGAGCCCACACTGCAGATAACTGCTGATTAGCCGCCTCCTCCTGCCTAATAAACCTCTTCACTCGGGTTTATTCTGTGGTTTTTTTTTTTATGTTTCTCTTGATTACTGCAATTTCATTCAAGACATTTATTTGAGTTTTTAGGTACTTCTACTCCACCACAATTCAGAGAGGATTAGTGTAGCTTTTTTAGATGCATTTGTTATGTGCTGGTAGACGTCAAACAAACCAACAGACAAGATGCTGGCCTCTCAATTCAGGACAAACTTAACAGCTGATTGATATACAGTCCTAGTTCCCGCCCCATCCCCCCCCCAAATGTTAATCCAATAATCTGTAATTACATGAAATGTTTTGTGAAATCTAATTAAAAATGTACACGTATATTTTACAAGTTTTGATGGAAAAAAATAGGCAAAGTTTGCTCTGATTCCACAATATTTGTCATGTGATTATCACAAAAAACGCTTTCCTTTTATCAAAAGTTGTGGAAAAGATTTATTCACTTTGTATTTCATGAGAGAAGTTGGTATTTGAATAGGAGTCTATTGGAGCCAGCGGCTTTTTGGAGCCACCCCCAAGTGGCCTTCGGTGGTATTGTACTTCTGTATTTGACCCTTTTTTCTGTGTGGATATAAAGGGCTCTACAAGTAGCTTCTTACTCAAACGGTCACGGGGGTGGTGGTGGTTGGGGGGGAGGGGGGGTAGCTACCAATGTGCCTCAATCAGGTGCCGTCAGGGATCAATGTGTTCAATGTGAACAGTTCAACTTCAGTCTCCATACAGAAGGTGTCTGCATGCGATGACACGTGTTGGTCTGCAGGGGAAGTCGGGCCTCAAAATTCAGGAGCGTCATTTAGTCGGAGGCTGAACAGGATTAATTCCAGGAAACAACTGGGCTCTGTGAGGCTGCAGATTACTAATTGAGGGGAATTACAGAAACGTTGTGAATACACATGTTTGCAATGTATGTCAATGGTTTGTCATATGAGCGAGAATGAATTGGTAATTTGTGGGAACAATTTTCTGCCCATGCAGTCTGCAGCCAGGCTTTGTGTGTGTGTGTGTGTGTGTGTGTGTGTGTGTGTGTGTGTGTGTGTGTGTGTGTGTGTTCCTCCGGGTACTTTATTATTATATTTGTTCTCTGCTTCTCTGCTGTGTTGCTGGAGCGTCCCACCTCTGATCTCTGAGTTCTTACCAGCTCTGAGGAGCTCCTTTTATTTCTGTTGTGATATTATGAAACAACAAAAGCAGCAGCACCACACAAATCGTGATGTCCTGCATGCAGACGTAGCTTTTTTACAAAGAAATCAGCTGTGATACATGTATTCAAATTAACACGTCTGCGTTAGTTCAATGTCTGTAATAACAGCGGGACAGTTGAGCGTCTGTGGTTAGTTCACTGTCTGTAACACCAAGAGGAAAATTGAGGTGAGTTTTTTTTTTTTTTTTTTTGTGTCACTTTTATTAGCACAGTTATGCGCTCTTGTTTTATCATTCCACTGTTACTTTGAAAAGCCAACATACTTCCACCTGAATTTATTAACATCTTATTGCGATAATCCAGATTTGTGAGTTAGATATACACATTTGTCTCAGCAGGAGACTACAGAAGTCGCGCTGACGGGAAACCACCCCGACTGGTTGTTTAATTTTCCCTTTTTTTTTGTTGCTTTTCCTCTCTGTTCACGCTTTTATTTTGGCGTTCACACAGTTCCCCTCTGACTCCTCTTACGCCTCGTCTCCTCTGCAGTTATCTTTCTGCCTTGATCTCTTCTTCCATCTCCACTTTGTCTGCATCTCTTTTTCATTTTCTCTTCTCTTCTCTTCTCTTCTCTTCTCTTCTCTTCTCTTCTCTTCTCTTCTCTTCTCTTCTCTTCTCTTCTCTTCTCTTCTTCTTTTTCCTCATCTCATCCTTTCCTCTCCTCCTCTCTCGTAACTCTTCCTCACCTCTCCTCTTAATTTTTGTTGCTCTTTTCTTTCTTGCCTCCTCCCTTCTTCCCTCCTCTCCTTTCCCTGTTGTCTTTTCCTCCTCTCTACTCTTTTTTTCTTCTATTTTAATCTTCCTCCTCCTCTCCAGCGGTCTCTTGTCTTTTCTCTACCCGCCCTCTGTCTGGATTCTTCTCTGCTCTCCCTGCACCTTAATCCCCCATGCAGTAATGAATGTATGTATATTCATATAAATCTCATAATCCCATATTGCCTCGGGCTAATCTTCGACGTTTTGCGATGTAAAAACAAGCGACGCAGCCAAGAGTTCAGTCCACATTAGGCACACTGTGATGTGACGGCATTATTGCCAACGTAATGTCAATGAGATCCAAAAGTCTCATTGTTCCGCTTATTCGATAATGGAATGAACGCTTTTTTAATCTTTTCTGTCATCGGTGAAGACAGAAGTATTAGAAGGTACGCAGCCTCCCACTCGCCTGCCAGAAATATTGCTGCTGGAGGAGCGACGAGCCCACACGCAGCTCTGAATGCAGCGCGCTGCTCTGCACGCCGACACAGCAGTAAAGTGTTGCTTTGTAAAAGCGCTGCCGTTACTTCGACTGCTTCCCTTTTTTTTTGTTTTGTTTTGTTATTTCTAATCTTCATTGCAGCTACAGCGTGTAATACATCGGTTCGCTACAGAACACCGCGTCTCTGTTATGTCTTGCACTCGACTCGGCGGGAAAAAGAAAGCGCCTTAAGTTTCAGCGGTAAATCACCTAAAAGCTTTCTGCTGCCAGTCGAACAGTTCGGAGCGAATCCCGAATAGTATCTTTTTTGCCAGAAATGCCGATCCTTGGTCGTGTTTGTTGCCGCGTTCAAATGGGGTCGTATTTACCGCGTGCACGAGAAGGGTCCGTCTGAACGGCGCCCTCTTGTGGTGTCCACGACGTCAGGACTCAAAACTTTCTATAAAACGGAAAATTCGGATGTTAAGCTAATATATTGTAATTTTAGACTGTAGAGTCATAATGTAGATAAAAGCCTACGGCTGAGGAAAATGTTCATCTTCCCAACGGCCTAATTTTTTTCATCCACGTTGCCTAGCAACGACGTAACCGCGAGTTCCAAATTGAACACAGAAAATGTCCCATGAGTTAAATAAGTTTAGTTCTGTACAAAATTGGAAACGCCTCCACGTTGCTTTCTCTCGGACTCCCATCCTGGTCTCCTGGGTTTTATCTGTCCAACGACCTCCGACCTCCCGCCCGACTTTACTCGGACGTTGTCCCTCATCACATGACCGTTTGTCACATGACCTCTTTCATTGACCCCGATCTTATGTATGTGTACTTTTAATTCCGTGGAAAGGCAAACCGTGAGACTGACATAGTATCCTCTAGTGGCCTAATGGGTGTGTTACATGCAGTGCCACTTTATTAACTGTATTTATAGATTTTTTTTTGTTTTTTGATCGGTCTGTTCTGGGAGGATCATACAACAGTCTAGGGTTCAGATTTTTACTATTTGTCTGCACGTTTCAAAACGAATGATCAAAATAAATCCAATGACTATTAGATGTCGAAGTAGTCAGCTCTTCAGTAAAAGTGTACAAAGTCAACATTTTGTATTTAAGTATAAAAGTAGACACGGCCTGTAG
Source organism: Brachyistius frenatus (assembly GCF_029030835.1). Classification (NCBI taxonomy): domain Eukaryota; kingdom Metazoa; phylum Chordata; class Actinopteri; family Embiotocidae; genus Brachyistius; species Brachyistius frenatus. Next base: position 426,709 of record NW_027210767.1, on the reverse strand, counting down.
ACAGCCTGTCTTCAGAATAGTACATATTTATTTCACCATAACTGTTGATGATTTGTGTACATCAACTAGTAGAGGTTGGGTATTATTTTAGTTTATGTAGAGTGAATAAGAGGAGGATATAAATGTCCTCCTACACATTTCATTAGTGTGATTGTGGATCTGGAGAGTGTGAGAGCTGCACAGATGTCAGGAGACATAGAGTCAAAACAAACTCCCACACAATTACAAACAGCAGGTCTGAGTCTGGTTTGGAGCTGAATATTAGCAAATAGCGCGCTTTTATTAATAGAAATATATCACCTCCCGCGGAGTTTAAGCCGTTTCAGCCGCGAGGAATCCGCACAGATTTTGTTTTGTTTTATAGAAATAAAAATACTGTCAATATGTGACGGTCAGTGAATGATATAAAGAGATGCAAACACAACGCAGCAGATGGATGGAACCAAATAAATGGTGAACAGGATAAACACAGAAACATGTAGAGACACAAACCAACACGAGAGAGATGCAAACATACAGCTTTAAAATGTTTTTCAAAATGACTCACTTCCCTTAGTGCACTAAGATGTAGTCCTCTTACATGTTGGGACTCAGTGGTGTTGAACACTGAACATGAAACTTTGTGACGTCACAGTGAAGTTGAACTTTGACCACTAAAATCGGATAAGTTGAGTTCATCCTCGAGTCCAAAGGAACGTTTGTGTCAAATTGAAAAGAAAGTCCCTCCCAGCGTTCCTGAGAGATCACGTTCACGAGAGCGGGGCAAAACAACCTGAAAACATGACAACAAAACACACAGACTCAGAAACACGTCTGTCGGTTTGGGTGTCTTGTCTCCGTACGGGATGGTCGGGGAGGGGGGGGGGTGTTCCAGGTCTGCGGTCTCAGAATCCATCCGTGCTGTCGCGGCATTCGGAAGCTGAAAGCTCAAGAATACACGCACATTGTAAAAACCTGTTATTTGAGATGAGACGCTGTGAGGCTCGAGTATTTTTAGATTGGATTTCTGCCAGCTGTGTACGCGGACGACTGGCTCGGTTTATTTCATCGTCTGAGATGATTATCGCAAATGCAGGAAGAAATTTTTTTTTAAAAAATGCTGCGAAGTTAAACATTGAGCCCTCTGCGTCTTTACACTCTCTTAAATCTATAATTAATAGCGTTTATTTATACCGGCTCTCATGCTGGATATTTCTGTGGTGGTAATCGATGGCAGTAAACGCAGCAGACGCTCTGACTGAGCTCGGCCTGTTTGTTTGGAGGCAGGAAAGCAGGAAGCGGGCCAGGGGAGGTCGGAAATCTACCGAGGACTGAAAACATCCATTTTGTGCGTTTCGAAGGCGGCGCAGCTAAATATTTTAACTCGATTTAATGCAGCGTGCTGAGAAACAGACTGTCGGCTAGTGTAAAAAACACTCCTCGCCCTCGCACGGCCACCGCGACCGGGGTGGCGAGTCGGAGCATTTTAAAAGCCTGATTATAATTATTTATGTTTTTAATCTTTTTTTTTTTTTTTAACTCTCCTGAGATAGCCTGGTGATTTTACTCCACTTGCAGTTGGAAGAACACCAACACAAAACCTCTCGACCCGCAAAACGCAGCGGCTCCTTCACGCACGGATGCGCACGGACAGGCGCACTCGTGTCGGCACGACGATGACCTTTTGTTTGTAATTGTTGCTGCAGTCCGTTTCCGTCTGCCGTGGATGAATATCGATCTCCGATTTTTTTGTTGTGTCGCTGCGTCGTGTTGTCTCGCATCATTTATGCTGCATCACTTCTGTCGTGTTGCAGTTGAGTTTCTCTCTCGCATTCACTGGATGAACTCCGGGCTGCTTTTTCTCTCTCTCTCTCTCTCTCTCTCCGTACCGTCGTGCACCTTCCTTCGCTGTCCATTCAAGCTACACAAGTCATCCGGTTGACATGGAAACCGAAGCCGCTAATAGCCCACCGTGGGTGACAAGGTGACTCATTGCACTTCTTCCTGAAGAATTTTCTCCTAATGACCAAACCTTTTGTTCCTGTTGTTTGTTAACAACCAGCCCGGAGAAGTTCATTTGGTCTTTTTTGGCCTCAAGACGAGCGGGAGAGTGTCGCCAGCCGAGCAGCGTTCACTCGTCTCTACGCTGCAGCACTTCCGAGAAATCTCAGAAAGAAGTGACTGTAGGCTTGTCTTGAAACTGGAAAGCTTTTCCCGTTCTGTATCATGAGTTTGTCAGTGCGGGGCGACCCGATAACCAAGTGGTCGGGACATGAACCCGAGCAGCAAATCCCCGCTTCACTTCCTGAGTGGCTGAACGTTTACTGCGTGTATCCACCATCGCTGTGAAAGCCATCAAAATGAATCTTTAAAGAAAAAGTTTGCCGGTGGGGGAAGCATGGCAAAATGCTGACTCATCCAAAGTCCCAAGCAAGCACCGTGGCTTGCCAATGTATTTGACGAAAGTTAAAGAAATAACGTACAGCCAGGTTTCCAAAGGAGTTGGGACAAAATGTAAATAAAAACGGAATACAATGATTTGAACTTTTTTGAGATGTTTCGCTGGCGTCAAATTCAAAATGAGCACGTCTTTTTGCATAAAACTAAATTTCTCAGTTTCAACATTTGACGGTGTATTTTCAATTAAATATGGGTTTACATCATTTGCATGAGGGTTTTTATTTTACGTTTTACACAACATCCCAACGTTTTTGGAAACGGGCTGTACAGTAAATCTTTCCCCTGAATTCCACCGTCCGCATCTGTGACAAAAAAAATGAAAGATATACAATTACTCTGATTATTGTTCTGGAAATAATGAATATGCAGTTGGATTCGTGGCAATTTAGCCAGCAGTTGATCCAAAAACCAAAGTCAGACAAACGGACGTTGGAATTCCTCAGACAAAAGGACCAAAAAAAACAGTCAAACTAATAACTTATCATCTTTCTGCTTTTCTTATTTTGTTTTTATTTTTCTGATCTTTCTGTTCTGCAGCCCGACTCACTTTGGCTGCCACCCAGCAGACACACCTACACGAGCTGTAAAATACTTTGTGTGGTGCAAAAAATGGACGAAAACAATGCTTCTAGAGACTCTAAAAGTTGCAGGCCTGTCTACTTTTTCAGTTAAAGAAGAATTCTGTCCTCTTTCTAACGGGCGTCGTACGCCGCTCCGATTTTATGTCGGGCTTCTGTTTCCTGCTGTGTACGTCTTTATGCGAGTGCTGCTGTGTATCCAAGATTAAGAGAGGGGCGATTAACCAAAAGCCACAAAATTACCACTCTAAAATAAGCCCATTGAAGCTGTAGCATTTGGCTGGAGGAACAGAGATTCAGAAGGGGAAGACGCTAATAGCAGCAGGAGCCGAGGCAGTTGTAATTAGCAATAACTGAGACAAAGGGATCACGGGCAGGTTACCTCAGACCTCCTCCGAAAGCTTCCACACTGTCCGCCTCGAGCAATTGTTATTCAAAAACTAGTCTGCAATTAAACTGCAGCGGAAGAGGCTTTAGCAAATGCCCTAGCGAGCTGTTTGTGCACCCACCAGGTGACACGTGACTATTAAAGAGGCTAAACCGAGGAATAGGAAGTCCCACTGCCGGAGTCAAAACACTGTACTACACTACTGTTGCATAATATTGAAAATGGCATTATTGCCTGATGTTTGGCCTCAAGGGACAAACTGCTGTTCTAAAGCCTCCAGTCTGGCATTTTGGCCATGACCATCTTGGATTTTAGGAGTCAGGGGTGACCAAATTTGGACGAGCCGGGGCGGAGCGAGCGGTGGACCTGACTAAAAACCTGAGGATGCTTTGCCCCGCCCACTTATACCGGAAACCTGACTGCACCACGAGCATGTCAATCAAACCATCCACACCCCCAAAACACGCCTCTCTGTGTGACGAAATATCCGATTAATGATACAATTATTTTTCGGAAGCACCACGAGAACACTGATCAGAAGGAGTGAATTTAGTGAATCACACAATAATGACTTTTTTATTTCAACATTTTCAAGTTTGCATTTCATTAGAGTTAAGTTGACTTTTTTTTTTTTCATGGGATATATAGGTGCAGTCCTACACCTGCCTATAAATACATACCCGAGTAACCTCAGATCTCAATTGTGCAAAACAGACCCACATTACATACTTGCGAACCAAAACTAAACAAGAAGATATTAATACTAAACCAAAAGAAAATATGATCAAAATCTGAAGTTGATGAAGCAAATACCTGAAATAATCCAAACTAATAAATGTGAGAAAAGCCGACAAGCAAACGAATGACTAAAAAGCTCCTATAGTTTGAGGAAGGAAATGCATTCAGCTTTTGTTAGGCCTCGACACCAAAATACAGTTTACTCCTAAATGTGAATATAACCGTGTTTGTGTGTTGCATAGTCATTAAAGTTCCTAAAAACCAAAGGACACAGAAAACCAGATGCAAGTTGTAGTATATCAGCATGGGATGTAGTTTCTTTAATTTGTATACATTTTCATTTCTGTGTAGAATGCAGTTGTTTCTAATTTTATGCTAAACTGAGTAAACCTAAGTCGACGTGCGCGAACACAATGTCACACAGAGTCGTTTCGCCCGTTTAGCAGGTTCTTCTGCAGAAGAGTCTTTATCCAACGAGTCTAGCGAGGCTATTTTTTTATTTATTTTTTATTGACCAATACAGCAATTTAGACCTCGTGCAGGTCCCCTGAGGCAGCAGACTGGCAATACAACGGAGACCCGGGTATACGGGATGAAACCCATTTACCACCACGTCCCTCGGCTGTACGACTCCCATCCTCCCCCTCGCCCGGGCCGGCTTTACCATCACTCGTTAAACTCTGACTTCTCCACCACCAAACGTGCTCTTCTCTTTTTTTTTTTTTTTTTTTCCAGTTTCACCTTTGATGGAGCTCCCAAACTGTCTGGAGGTTTGCTGTTGGTGGTTGGGTAGCAATGTCAGTGCTTTGTTGTTTTGTTTTGTTTTTGTTTTTTTATGACCCGCTCCCCTTTTTGGGGGCCAGTGAGAGACGAGCTCCTCTGGTGCGACCGGGGCGAATTAATTCTGAGTTCAATACGGAGGGACCGGCGATGCCGCTCCAGATGTGCAGGCAGTGCATTGATCCGCTGGGGGGGGGGGGGGGGGGGGGGGGGGGGCGGTTCGATACTTCCATCAGTTAGTCTTCCCACTTGCCCCCCCCCCCCCATCCACTCGGTGTCGTCCCGCTGATGCCTTTGATCTCCACCACGTGACTTTTTACTCCTTTCTACTCGATGAGCAGCTAGAAATAACCGATGCTCTGATTTTGGGCTGCTCAGAACAGAGGTTCTCTGTCGCTTTTTCCAACTCCGTCAGCAGTCGATGAGGTGATTTGCAGCGTCTCTGCGGACCCGTTGCGTCCAGAAATACATGTCAGGCGTGGCGGGCGGCTCACTCCAAGGCCGGTGGCCCTCGGCGCCCGTTCCACGTGAACACAGCCGGCCTGCCCGCTGAATGCTGATTAGGCATAATTGAGGGTTAGTGATGCGATGTAATTAGGGTGATTACAGTCATCAGATCCCTGCGGAGACTCCCCTCACTGTCCAGCAGCAGTTCAGTGGTGAGATGCAAAATCTCTGAGGTGCACTTGACTCAGCTGATGCATGTACTGTTTTTGTATTTAATTGGTTGACTACATGTATTGAACTTATCCCACTAAATAATGTGCAACAATGCCATGAACATGGAGCAGATTTATACTTTGTAAAAAAAAAAAACTAAAGTTAACCAGTGAGGTGTTCATTTGACTTTATCAACACAGCTGTTGTATTGGATTGCATTAGATTGCACAGATGTTCCTAATAAACTGCTCAGTCTGTCTATCTGCAGATGCACCAATGCTGACTCATCGTTTCCTCCCAAAGGCGGTACTCCAAACAATTTATGGGGGTCTAATAATGACAAAGCTATAAAAATGACTTCAAAGCAATTGTTTGGGTTTGGATAAAGTTCCTGCTTACAAGTGTAGGAGTTTAAGTATCTCGGAGTCGGATTTAAAGGTAGATTTCTGCAGCATCAATCCACCAGACGCATTACCGGACCGATTTTTGGTGAAGAGGAAGCTGAGTTGGGAGGCACAGCTTTTGATTTACCAGTCGATCTTGCGTTCAGACCTTCACCTATGGTCATTAGCTTTGGCAGTGTGCGAAAGAAGGAAAGTGCAGCTGAAACGAGTTTCCTCCCAAAAGGGTAGCTGGGCTCAGCGTTCGATATAATTTAAGGACCTCTGACAACCGAGAGGAATCCGGAGTAGAGCTGCTGCTGCTGCTACTTCACATCAAAAGGAGCCAATTGAGATGTTTCAAGGCATCTGATTAGGACGCCTTTCATTTCCAGGCACGTCCAACTGGTAGAAGACACCAGGGTACAGAACACGCTAGAGGGATTATATATTTGATCTAGTGTGGGAACTCTTTGGGATCCTACAGGAGAAGCTGGGAAACATTGCCGTGAAGAGAAACGTCTGGACGAACAATGACCGCGGGAAAAATAGGATGGATGGAATCAGTTTGCAAGTCAGTCCGGACAATGTTGAAGTGGATTCTACTTATTCGGGGTTTAAGAAGCTCCCACTGATGTTTTAATGCAGTTTCGCACTGAGAAACACAGAAGACACTCTTGGAAGCTGATGTACCTGGACTATGTTCGACAGATCTACTGGGCCTCGGTGCCGCCGACAGCCGGAGAAGTTAAGTCTTCACATCGTCCGTCCCATCGCAAGAACATCTGCAAATTTCTTCAAATTTGGCACAAACATTCAATTGGACTCAACGATGCACCAATTAAAATGTCGATGGTCAAAGGTCATTGTAACCTCGCCAAATACAGATGGGAACTGACACCTGACAAGGATGCAACAACTAGCTACAAACTCATTACAGCTACCTAACTTCTTTTTTTTTTTTTTTTTTTTTTAAAGTGCTTGATACTCCAGATATTCATATGCAGTCAAGTATTTTTGTTAAGTTGAAATTGACATGCCTGCCGCTTCCCATAACTGGGGACCCAGAAGGACTCATCCTGCCAGTTCAGTTTCAAAGCCAACTCCAGGAATTGATTGAGTCCTTTCCAGCAGCAGTTTTGTCTTTTAATGAACCTTCGTATGGTTTCAGAGAGATGTTTACACCCGTGTGAGAAGGGAGTCTGCAGAGCTCAGCAGACGGCGGCTGTCCAACCTGCGCTGTCACACATGTTTGATTCTACACCACGCAAGTGGGCCAATTAAGGGCATCCCACAGGAGCATTTGGCACAGCGCGCGTTGACTGGCAACACACACACACACACACACACACACACACACACACACACACACACACACACACACACACACACACACACACACACACACACACACACACACACACACACACACACACACACACACACACACACGCTGCTGTCATACGTGAAGTGATTTTGACAGAATATATCACGGCGTCAGTTGGTGTTCAGAAATTTGACATGCACTCTCATTTTTAAGTGTTAACTGGAACTTATAATCACTGCTAGTATATCTTTTAATATTCATGTTTATGATTTGTTTTTGCCCTATAGGGTGCTCAGAAAAGTTTTCTAGTATTATTTAAACACTCTTATGCAAATATTTGGCATTTATGGTAAATGTATATTGATCAATTCACCTTTTGTCCGCAGTAGTAACACTATAAATCTCGTATTATTCCTGTATTGACTTAAAATGTGTTTTTTAGTCGTCGATTTGACTTAGTTTTACACTTCATTGTATTTCAGCCACTTTCATATTTTATATTGTACCAAAGTCTTATTAACCTTACATTATTTTTGTTCTCAAAGTGGGGATTTTGGTACTCCTTAAGGGGACATGAGAGAAGCCTGGGGGCGTCAGAAGATGTGTTATAGGGACAAAAATGTATTAACTGCTGGAACTGCTGTGCATGGAGGTAGTAGTAGCATTATAAAATGCATCATTAAATTGCACTTGTCCTACATTGCCTTCAGCACGAGCATATGAATGCAAAATAGTCCTTCAATCGACAGCGTTTTCAAAAACCCCGGAGAAGATCGGTCGCTTGGCACTCAAGAAGCCCTCAACGTGCTTTAGTCATTACAGGCAGCCTCAGTGCTGTTTTGAGTCCACACACCAAATGTAACAAAATACGGTGACGCCGGGTCCCAGCAGACGAGACTCCCCGCACGGAGCACCGGCTGCTGCCTCGGCTGGGGCCTTTTGCTCCCAGGGGCCCCATTAACCAATCACAGTGAGCGTCCCTGAGGGAATCCTGCAGAGGGGGAGGCTGTTTTTAATGCTGCTTACTGAGACAACTCATTGTTATATGATTTTAATTGAAGGTTTACTATGCCAGTTGATTTAGGCAACTTGTTTTCTCAGATTTACGATATTTACTTATTTCCGACAGTTAGATGGAAAGACTGACGGCTCTTTCCTGTCTGTGCGTTAAGTGGAAAGTAGAAACGGCAAGCTGGCGCCTCTAAATCTCACTGATTAACATGTTATCTGGTTTGTTTAACCGGTACAAAAACTAGAAACCTAAAAAAACCCTTGGTAATTGTCACTGGTACCACAATTTCACAAGCTGGTTTGTGCATAGTAAAGGCGGTTTTCATGCTAAATAAGTGATTTAAAAGATCCGTTATAAATCCTTAAGAACAGCTTTGGTGTCCTGGCTTGGATTTTATCCTCCAGTTTGACACTTTGTCAGCTCTTCAACAGGTAGACAACAGCTCCTCTGGAACAGTTGACCTTCTAACTAAACAAATAAGTTATTTAACTTGAGATGGATTTCTAAAAATCCCCTCAATAATGACCATTTTCACCATCTTTTTTAAAAATAATGACAGGCTATTAATTACTGTTTCGTCGACTTATTAGAAAGTCCCAAAGTACTGAGCATTTATCTATGACTAATGACTGGTCAGTTTTTCCGGAAACAGGCAGAACAAAACAAATGTCTGACACCAAAATCTGATTTGTTTTTTTTAATGTTTTGATGTTTGTTTCTGGGCTACTAAAGATATAAATAAATAATGCCCAATCAAAGTAAACTGTTGAATTTATAACTGCGTGTTAGAAATTATTATTGAAAGATACAGTTTAATACACAGACATGAAACATATCGAAGAACGTCATTATTTTGAGGACCGAGCCTCCCTCCACACGCATGCGTCCTGCTGCTCCGGGCAGGCAGCTGAATGCAGCGCCGCCGCTGTGGCTCAGTGCGCCTCGAGCAGCCAGAGCGCACGGTTACAATGAGCTTCTCCATCGGTCCGACTGAGAGCCAGCGTCCGAACCGAGCTCCGAGCCGCAGACACACCGCCGCCGACACCAGCTACGCCCGCCCGCAGCAGGATGCCCGGGGGAAAGAGAGGGCTTGTGGCACCGCAGAACACTTTTCTGGAGAACATCGTCCGGCGTTCAAGTGGTGAGTCCGCGCGTCGGAGCGAGGCTGGTTCTGGGTTTGGTTTCAACCAGGCGGCTTGGACCCGGACTTTACTGGAATACTGTGTTTTCTCATTTATCAGTGCGACCAGGGTCTTGGAGGATTTAACCCATGAAGTCACTTTACACCCGCATTTATTTGGAGTTTATTCCCTTTTTCTAAGGCTGCGTGAACGTTTTATACATCACAATAAGCAGCGTTAAAGTCAAAGCGGGACTGTTTCTACCAGAAGAACACCGATTAGCTGCTTTGAGGAAAGAATTGATTTCATTTTTGTTGATGTTGGCTGTTGTTCTACTAAAGATGCTCACTGGGAGGCACAGTTGATATTCCCTGCTGACTTTTCTAGATTTTAAATTATGTAAATTTTCTCCCCAAAAGATGGAAGATCATGCCAGACCAAAATGTATTATTATTAGGAGATAAAAAGTTTATTTTGGTCATTAACTCGTTTTATTTATTTTCATAAACACTGACATCTGATCAATTTTTACGCTTAATTTCTTCTTGATATTATTATTATTATTAGGCAAGTTGTTTCCATGAGGAAGGAAACAAATCTGTTTTTGGATGCTGCGTAGAGCTGCGTTTTTTTTTTGTGGATGTGTAAAGGGATCTGCTAGGGTAAATATTAAGTCTGCTTGTTTTATCATCGTCTAAATGTGCTCAGTATTATTCAGCTTTATGATTGGTGTTGTTGTTGTTGTTTTTTTTGTTTTCCGTGAGCAGCTCCTATTGTATTTTTTTTTCTCCATCGTCTTCAGAAACTGCGCCTGGACTTGGCACCGGCCTGAAACTGCGCTCTCTCTATTAGACTGATTGCTTTGCTCTATTTTCCCAGAAAAGGCAGCGGACTGATTGTCCGGAGTGGAAGTCGGTGTTGTGGACGGGGGGGGGTTCAGGCAGGTGGAGATGAGGTGGAGAGGTCCAGAAATCTGGTTCTGTCAGGAGGAGCCTCCGGACTGTTGACTGCAGGGCTTCAGCTCCAGTTGGAGAAACATTTATTGTAGTTGATATAGTGCAGAAGATGTCCTGGTTGTTCTGAAACTGTTCAGTGCCCATAGGTTCAAGGTCAAAGGTCACCATGACCCCACGAAGCATAACACAACTCGATGATCTATGTGGCAATTATGACCAAATTTCACACCGCTATCTAATAGGACGAAAAGATAAAGTGATGACGGTTTACATCCCAAAGGTCAACTTCACAGTGACAACATATTGTCTGTCTATTATTCAGCACCATAACTGAGGAGCAGATTTGTGACCATATTTAACGTGCGGTCGGATACGGAATCGATGACGCTAATCTTTGGTGTCCAACGTGAAACTGTTCGTATATCTCTGTGCTGTCGAGTTGAAGCTGTGTGAAGCATCCACGTTTTAGAATTTGTAACTTCTTTGCAGCAACATCCACATTTGAAGCATCTTCTGCTGTTATGGCTTTAACTTTGTTCTATCACAATAAGGTTGTTTTTTTTGTGTGGACATTTTCCCAGTTTTTATTAATGTTAAACTCAACATCTTTTGGCGTTTTTAATGATAACGAGCGATTGGAACATCTTAGACTTCAAGATATAATGAGGGACATTTGGTTTTCTGACTGTGAAAAAGTTCCGTTTCATCAAATTACTTAAAATCAACAACTGACCACGAGATATATAAAGACAGTTCAGGACTTAAAGTGAAACAACATGATGCAGAATGTGTCATAGTTGATTTTTGTTGTTGTTGTCTTTAGTTCAATAATATAAGAGTTAACCTGCTGCTTTTGGGGCCCCGTCTAGTCTTTCTTAAAGATTTTGTCGGTAGGACGTTGACTTGCAGCACACTCTGTAGATACGTTCTATATTTCACCTGATTTTTCATTTTGCTGTCAATTAAATTTGAAAGTAAAACCTCTCACGTAGCCGATCAGAGAATCACCCGACAATCAAAGCTGTTAACACCAGAATAATCTCATTACTGGGTTTCTTCAGAGACGCGAAGTCCCTCTGTGACTCTTTAATGTTTCTTCAGAGAGCTTCTGTTGGTATCTGCGTTGGTTGTGATGAAAGCGGAGAGCAGGAAAGGTCAAGATGATTCCAGGTTGTTGGGTTTTTTTGTGCGTGTGTTGAATTAGTCTTAGTCAGCTGTTTAATTTCAAAGGTCACAGAGGAGAAAGCAGCTGTGAGGTTTTAGGCTTGAAAAAAAAAAAAAAAAAAAAAAGATGCATTTAAAATTCCCTCGTGTGCTGAAAAATGACTTCGGTAATTGTTTGGAAAGAGGAGTGGAGAACAGATGAGGCTCGTATTGTTCTGGATTGTTCCACGTTAAAGGTGTGACCCTCTCACACTTCACCCATAATACCACTTTGTAATCGGTTCAGTAAGAGAGGTGAGTATGACAGAAAGACTTTTAATTTGATGGAAAGTTTCCTTAAAACCAAACAGTTGAATGAATGAAATATAGAAAAGGGATTTTTTTTTTGTGTGTTCTTGCCACTCGTGGGAGTGTAAAGTTTCTCCTGTGGGAGGAGCCGGAAAAAAGACTCGTTGGAGATGATAGACAGTGGACGAGAGCAGTGACGAAAGTCTGTAGTGAAAATTACCAGGTTTTTTTCTGTGTGGTCACGATGAAAGCATTTATGGTTTGACCTGTATATTAGTCAATTAATTTGCATGAAAGTTTAGGGAGCTCTCGTGTAAGGCAGCTGTCATGTCGGTTTGCTCCCACACAGACTAGATTTCTCTGGAACTTAAGATCTGCATAAATAAATTCAAAACACGAGTTGAGAAGTTTTTACTTATGGAAATAAGTCAGTGATGTTCATATTGCAGGCTAGAGCTGCCACAAGACTTCCCGTGTTCACGGAATAAACCTTCAATCAGCTCATGAAATCAAAATCTAATGCAAAGCTGCTGTAAAACATCATATTGTTGATTCGATATCTGAACCAATCGGCTGTTGGATCAGCGGAACGTTTCCCATAATGCCCCGATGTTGTGGAAAGCAGCAGCTAGCGCCACCTTGAGGTTATCATTGCTACTACTGATTCGGTGCAGGCCTGTCTCATCACAAATTTGCGTATTGCAACCTATTGCATAAATGTTGGACTTGTTTCCATTAATCTATGTAAAAACATCTGGATTAACCTCTGAATGTAGCTCCTCAACCCTCCTCGCTCACTGGATTTGACCCGACTTCTTTCTCTTTTCCCGAAAAAGTGACACAAAGCTTGATGTGCGCTCTCTGCTCAAGTTTCAGGTCCATGTGCACATTTACCAGTGGTCACATGAACGTGTGTAACTCGGGTGCTGATGATGATCAACATATGCAACTTGGAATACTTACTCACGAAGGTTATTGCTTCCTCCTGCTCCGTGCATATCACTGTGCTACGTTTCAGCGCAACGGGAACAGCTGCAGAACTTTTTGATTGCACCTTGTATGTGGTCCCATGACTATTAGAAGGTGGTTTAATAACACCGATTTTTGTATTTTATTAAAGTCAGATATCACCCGGTCAGTGACGTCCACCGCTGTTGTAACAGTGATTTTTCCCCCCCCCTCGTTATGGAGAACATTTTTATTACAGTTAATATTTCTTCTTCTCCCATCAGAGGGCCGACCGGTGAAATCAATGGAATACGGCGTTGTGAGCTTTTAGGCATCAGTCTGTAAAACCTGCCCGAGAGCTGCTGACGGCGCGTCAGCCACTCATCCGCTTGTGTTTCACTGCAGAAATGTTTTAGTCTTTTCATAGTTTCACCAGGTTTTCTTTTTTCCCCTCCTCCCTGCTTTCAGGGAAGCACTCCCTTCCTGTAATGTTTTTGGGCATGAACACAGTCACATTTGATTTGCTCTTACAGCATCTTTCACTGACCTACTATTTTTATTTATTTAATTTTTTGGGGGGAGGAGAGGAGGTGCTCTGAATCATTAACTGCCATTCTTACTACTACAGTATTTCTGGCAAGCGATGAAGGGAACTTTCAGCAGCTTTGCATGTTTTAGCTCCTCAAGTACACATTGTATATACTTTGCATGATGTTGCAGCACGTCTCTGACATTTCATACACAGCAGACGTAGAGTCAACTTCATACCAGCCTGTTTAAAAACAAATGACTTGCAAGAATTGAACATTACCGGAGATGCTCCAGGTTATCTGCTGCCGTGCAATGACTGACATCTTTTCTTGGATGTTTGGATGTAGAAAGGAGAGTTTGCAATTACTTGCATATGTTGGGTTTTCAAGTTTTGAGGATGATGGTTTTAAGCCGAGGTCCAATATAGTGTACATTTTCAACAAATCCCTATTCCTAAATGACAGATCGGGTGTTGTGACCTTACCGTACCCCGGTTGTCATGGTAACAATGGGATGATGCAGTTGCAGTTCCATGATGTTTAGGCAGATATCATGGTTTCGGTTTGAATAAACACGTTAGCTACGCAAGTTACCTAACAAACGTTAGTTTTGAATGACTTTGACTTGTTATTTATCGCGGGACACAAACAGCGTCTTGGTCACAATACATGTAAATATCGGCCGTATTCAGCAGCCTGTACATGAAGCTCAAAGTTTTTCTGTGCAATAAGACATTATTAACCCCTTAAGCCAATTGGGGGCCGGGGACTAAACCATTATTAAAATATGGACATATATACTAATATTTACACATCTGAACAAATCTCACAAGTGTTCCCTTTATAATTAAAAATATATCTTTTTTTAAATTATTTTTTATTGTGGTTGCAGAGATATATCCTTTTTGCAATTTTCGAGCAGAAGCCTAAAAAGTAGGTTTGTTTTTAAAGGGTTAATGCACACTGTCATTTCACTGAAGTTAAAACGGATGTGAACCCAATTTAGTTTAGAGTCAAAATCTCAAAGACTGTTGTTTTGTTCTCTTTAGCGACGCCTGTGGCGATAAGCAGCAATTGCAGCTGTGTTGCTGGACTTTACTTCCCCCAAAGAGTGTGACGGTTCTTTTTTCTTTAGATTTGCATTTGGTTTTAAAGTTTCGTCTGCAATTATTTTTTTGTTCGCCATAGTAACCGTTTACTCACAATGCTAACAGAGACAGAACAAAACAGTACACCTCTTCTTCTTCTTTTTGTTCTTGTTCTACCTCTACTACTTCTTCTTCTTCTTCTTGCGCCCCCTTCACACACAAGTAAGCTGAAGAGCAAGAGTGTTGTCATTCACTTTGTTCTCAGCTCTTAAATATGTACAAAGTTACCATAATTAATGGTCAAGTTGCAGAAACAAGACCTCTGTCTTCCTTTAATCAAGCGATACCGAGGTTTCACTGCCATAGATTCTGTTATGTGTCTGTCAGCTGGTCTCCATCTAAAACATGCAGTATCGTGGAGACTGGCTGACAGCACTGTGACGTATCTATGAGCTTTGGAGCTAATTGTTAAACACTCAAAAGCGCATGTATTGTTCTCCCTAGCGGCCAAGCTATCACCATGCAGAATATATCAACTGAATAATTAATATCTGTGTGGTTATGAAAGGGAGAGCGAAAGAGCAACAAGTTGCAGGTGGTAATTCCTCCCCCCCCCCCCCCCCCCTACACTGTTGTTTATTTCTCCTGCTCGGCTGGAGCTGCTGGGACTAAACAGTGTGGCTGATGGAGAGGTAAATGATTAAGTCGCTGCAGGGGACTGGGATCATTTTTGTTAATAAGGTGACGCCCACCTCATCCTCTTCATCATCAGCCTGCAGACTGTCTCATGCTGCATGAATCTATCCTCTTTTTGTAGGCTAACAAGTGCGGCCGGCTTCAGATCAAGTCAGTGGGACTCAACTACTTTTGGTTGTTCAATTCAGTTTGTTTATAATGTAAAATCAAAGAGGAAATGGTGGGGAGCCGTTTACATTTAGTAGAAGTCAACATTTATCTGCAGTTATTTTTATATTTTGAAAACTACTTCAGCTGTTTCTTATTTTACATATTTTGTTACTTTTGCCTAAAAATTGCTGCTGTGCAGCTGTTTTCACTCGTAGCTGCGTTGTCGTGTTTTTGTCGGCCTACATGTTCAGAGTAAACTATGAATTCGTGACCTTAGATCATGAACATAATCTGACCTCAAGGCCCATTTACCAGCTTTTTCTGAAACTTTGAACCACATCGCGTTTGTGTTGAGATCAAGAAATCCCAGTAGATACAGTAGACATTTACTTCTCCTGGAATAAGGTCATAAAACACCAAAGTATAAGAAAATACATCAGCACACAGACGCTAATGGAGCAGGAGCTAGTAAGAAGGGGGCGGGGCTTCATCTATAAGCAGGCGGAGCTCTGAACAGGCCGTAACAAACATGGCTGCCCCTGGATCAGATGAGGAAGCTGAATCTTGAGCCTTTTATGTCTTTTATATGTTTGTGTGTTGGTATATCATGTATATATATATATATATTCATTCAGGTAGAGCAGGGGTGTCAAACTCATTTTAGTTAAGGGGCCACATACTGCCCACTTTGATCTCAAGTGGGCCAGACCAGTAAAATCATAGCATAATAACGACAATATTTCTCTTTGTTTAAATCATTGGTGAAGGTTTTTAGATGATAAACCCTATTTTAAGGTCTTTCTACAATAAACTAGAAACATAAAGACCAAAAACTCAGACATCGCATTTACGCTGTTTTTAAAGCAATTACTGGATCGATTAAAAAAAAAAAACAAAAACGTTTGTACTCATAAACCTCCATTTTCTCATAGAAATGCAATTTATGTCTTTCTGTAATTTTCACACTTAGTAAAGTCATCCGGCGCGCCGAGCTGGACCCCCTGGCGGGCCAGATCCGGCCCGCAGGCCATATGTTTGACACCCCTGAGGTAGAGGGAATAATATCTTCCAGATTTGATCACCTACAAAGTGTAATTGATTCTGGCTTCCGCAGCTCGATTACAACCGACTGACAGTAAACTGTAAAGAATCATTTGTGCTCACGACATCAGCATCTCCAGTTGGTAAAAAAAAAAAAAAAAGGTCATCGTGTGGGAGAAACGACTTTTTGCTGAAAATCCAGATTGGCTGGAATGAAAAGGAGAGAGCAGAAAGGTCGAGATGATTTAAAGCAACTGTCTTGAAGTTGGTCTTAGTCAGCTCTTTACTCCAAAGGGCACACAAGAGGCTGCAGCTTTCAAAGATCACTTCAGAGGTTTTGAAGCCTGTCTTACTCTCATATGCACCGCGTGTACGTTCAGGGAGCCGCTGCTCGCTGTAATCGTTCCTCCTCATATCGACTGCGCGACTTCTCTCTGAGAACATCTTTTTAGCAGTTTCTTCTTCTGTCTTTATAAAAAAAAAAAAAAAAATTCAAGAATCAATTTAAAGTTAGATTGGATACTTTTCTTCTTTTTTCTTAACTCTGAAATGCCCAAAATATTTCCTGTGAGGAACCAAAAATGGATTTGTGTGAAGTGCCAAAAATAAATATTTACGTTATGTGAAATTACATTAAATTTCATTAAAATAAAAAATATATTTGACTGAAAAACAGCTCTGTGTCTGTTCTGTGCCTCAATGTCTCATCTTGATTGACAGCTCGGTCAGTGTTCAGGACACACTAACAGCACCTGACCATCAGCCTGAGAGAAATAGAATATCATAATTCTTCTTAGATTAGATGACCAATGTATTTGAATAGAAATAGAAAATCTTAACAGTACTATACTGTACATTGTTTTAAAACTCTACGTAATAATAATAATAATAATAAGAGCTTGTTAAATGCCGTGGAGGACCAAACAAATAAGGCGGGCCCAAAACTTGGCTGTTGTGTTTAAACTGAACAAAATTAAATTGATTGATTTTTAGATCAAAGTAAACCAGCAGTTTTAAACGACCACGAGAGGAAACGGTGTCCGTGTTCACGTCTTGCCTCGCCTCCGTGTGAGAAGTACACGCATGCAAGAGCAGAGTCTGAGAAGGAGGTCACGTGACAAGTACAAAGAGTGATGAAGGAAGACTCGGGGCAGTTGGCTGGATCAAACCCAGGACATTTTCTCACCTAAATGGGGTGAAATGTGACACTGACACGGCGCCCTGCTGTGGACTGACGGGGGTATTTCACACTTTGGTGTGATGCTGGATTTTTTTTTTTTTTAACAGGTATGACATACTGGGTCGGCATTTTGAAAGAAAAGATGCGGTTTTGACGTCCCCGAACCAGAAAGTCTCCTTGAAATGATTTCCATGAGGACCACTAACGGAACTTGACGAAGCCCGTCAGTCTCAAAATCAGTCAATTTCTCTCTCTATTAGTTTACATCTTAAGTGGTTGAAAGCTGTTCTCTGCAGAAACTTTGCAGCCTTTTAAGTGTTTTTCATGTCTGATGCTGTGACTGCAGCTGACAGATCTTTTCTTCTTCTGTGCAGAGACCAGCTTTCTCCTGGGAAACGCCCAGATCGTGGAGTGGCCTGTAGTTTACAGCAATGACGGATTCTGCAAACTGTCTGGCTTCCACAGGGCAGAGGTCATGCAGAAGAGCAGCACATGCAGGTAAAAGGCCCGATTTTTCTCTTCGTATTTTGTCTTTGAACTCTCAAACATTGTAAATCTGCAGTAATATCCGTGTATAACGAGGTGCTATCGGTCCCAGTGTGGTAATGGTGCTGTAATCCACTCGCAGTGCAACTGTTTGCATTACATTTCACCTTTACATTTGCGCACACTTTCCTGCTGAATGTATAACAGGCACACGTCTTATTTAGCGTCAAGGTTGATGCGTTTGTAATGTTTTAAATGCTTCAGAGAAAGTGGGACTCATTAAAAGCAATGTATTTATCCAACCACATCGGAGTTGCTACGATTCGTCGCCGTCCCTTTCAAACTTCTCTATTCATCTATTTATATAGATTTTTAATCTAAGTGCAAGAAAGAGAGAAGATTACAAACTGCCGATTGTTTCGGACCTGCCTGATTCTGTCCTGCCGTATTGATCAGTAAAAAACAACAACAACAAAATAAACGCGTCAGGAGACCCATCTTCGTTTAGCGCTCCAGAGCCGCTCTGATATCATGCTCAGAAAAGTGTGGAGCTCAGCAGAGTCACTCCTTCAAAGCAAGACCATTTTCATTTTTGTCAGAGAGAGAGAGAGAGAGAGAGAGAGAGAGGGGGTGATGGGTTCGGGGTAGAGAGGGCGAGGGGGTGGCACACCATTCAGTGAGCCTCTGAAATGAATCCAATTTGGAGCTGCCAGTGAGAGCTCGGCCCGGTCCAGCTCGAGGACGGCATCCTGCTCGTCTGTCAGTCAGGGCGTTTTAAAATCCGACTCCAAAGGGCGACTCCTCTCCCATCTGACCGAAGGGGGAGGGAGGAGATTGGGAGGGGTGGAGGGGGGGAGGGGGTGACGGCCCTTGACTTGCCAGCAGCCTAAAAAAGTGAGTGAGACGGGAGACATTTATCCGTCCACTCCCCCGGCTGCTCCGGGCCGAGGAGGACCACCGAGACTGACAATGTGTTCGGATGTGACGTGACGCGGAGAAGATGGAGGAGCCCGCTGAGAGCTTTAAACTCACAGGCTGCTGCCAGAGTGGTGGACGACAGCAGCCTGGTAATGAGGTCCAGTGTTTAAAAGGAGGTCATTTTTTGATACCCTGTAAAAGACCTTGTGACGGGGTGTATCGACATTTTATATATAAAAAAAACCTTCAGCCGGTCACCATAGAGCGTATACGAAAGGTGAACGTAGCATCCAGGTCCGACAAAACAAGGCCAATGCGGAAGTGTCTTAAGATGCAATACTACAATGGGGCACTAGAGGCTCCAAAAAAAAAAAACTCTGGCTCCACAGATTCCCATTGAACTTCTCTCATTGAAATTCAAATTCAATCAATTTTTTCCACGAGTTATTTTGGGTGTTGTTAGCTTACGTCGCTCTTTCTTATTAGCATTTTCCTGTTAATGCAGGTCGTGTTTCCATGGGGACAGAAGCGGTATTTGATGAAGTCACACCCATAAGGACCTTTTTCATTGTACAGTGAACCCTCGTTTATCGCGGGGGTTACGTTCCAAATAGAGACCGTGATAGGTGAAATCCGTGAAGTAATAACCTTTTTTTTTTTTTACAATTATTATACAATGAAATACTCCATAATACATTGAAACCAAAGAACAAAACCTTTTTACAGGCCCAAGCATTTGTTTAACAAATAAAAGTACTGTATAAATGTTTTTTTTTTACAAATAACTACTGTACTGTAAAATAATAATTTTAATCATCAATACGAACTGAAGGCTTCAAATTGCTGAGATCGGCACCGCCCCACTGCGACCCGAGTCATTAAATTAGAACGGGAGAAAATGAAAAATGATTATGAAAACAAATACAAAGTACAGTAGGACAAATAGTGACTCGTGTATTTCACTGCTCTTCTGACTGAGCCGCTGCATCCTGACTCCGCTCTGCAGCGGTTCTTTCTTCTAAAGCCGGCGGTGCAGGTGTGGTTTTTCGAGAGAAGAACATAGTTATCGGTAGTTGTTGTCGCTCTTTTTTCTTCTGGGCAAAAAGATTCTTATAAACCGACATGCCACCATCGATTATTTTTAATTTGGCAAGCTGTTTTACGTACGTGTACATATTAAACCGCAACGTTATTGACAAACAGGTAGAGAAGAAGCGGAGAGACTGTTTAGCCAATCAGAATGCAGAACACAATGCACGATGCAAATCCGTGAAGCAGCGAGACCGTGAAAGGTGAACCGCGTTATAGCGAGGGGTCACTGTATATCCAATGTTAGATATAGCTGGAAGATAAAAAGAACATTTCAGCTGCATTCAAGTTCAAACCAACAGGCAGACTTCGGGTCTGAAAAGTGAAGGCTTGCAGTGCCGCTGAGGGCCACTAGGGGCTGGCTCCCAAAAACCTCGAGCTCCAATAGACTCCCATTCAAAGAGCATTAATCTTCTCTCATCAAGTCAACGTCACGTCCACGCTGGCTGCTGACGCTGAAGTTTAATTCAAACATCTTGTAATGTGAAGAAAGGCTCTTCATCAGACACTTTTTGCATTTACACCATCAGAATACTTTTTTTTGTTTTGTTTCGGTCCTACAAGAATCTAACGGCCCAGAAAACAATCACAATATTTCAGGGAAGTTGTCTGATTGTTGTTGATGATTATGACAAAAAAATACTGAAAAATAAGTGTTGCACATTTATACGGCAGCATGAACGCAACCGTTTGCTTTAGAATATTCAACAAAAACTACTATTTTACTCCGGCTTGTTGTCCATTTGATCTTTTGTAACTTCTACACAGCTGAGGTCTTTCTCCCGAGACCAAGTCGGTTACATTTATAAACCGACATAAGCCAAAACAAGTGCTGCTCAACATCGAACACAATTAAAACGATCAGATAGACTATCAACATTTAAGTCTTCGAAGGCAAAATAAACAATTAAGTGAAAGAAAATAACGACAATTAAGTTCCACACGTAACGACTAACGGTGTCATATTTATATTAGAATTAACCGTTTCTTTGCACAGCTCTGTGTTCATTAGTTCTTGAAGACACTGCGGCTGCGGGAACAGAAAGTCATCACTCTGGGTAATTATATTAACGCAGATTAAAATGTCCTCAGAACCTCTCAGGATTAATCACAACCATGCCAGGAAATGCAGGCTGCACCGATCCAAGTCTTTCACCGTGCGCTCAGTTCATCCATCGCCAGCAGTGCAAAAAAAACCCCCCAAAAACCCCCAAAACATCACGGCACCGCTACATACATGATCTACTGTGACACGGAGGGGGGGGGAAGCTGCCGAGGGTCAAGTCACTATTGATCGCTGCTGTCTCTCAAACTGCCCGTTTCCTTATTTTATTTAATTAAAAAATTTTTTTTTTTTTTTTTTTGCAGTTTTATGTACGGAGAGCTGACGGACAAGAAGAACATCGACAAAGTCAGGCAGACGTTCGACAACTATGAGTCCAACTGCTTCGAAATCCTGCTGTACAGGAAGAACAGTGAGCTGCCCATTGAACTTCTATCACGTTTGTTGTTTAATTGTGTTTGAGGTGGGAAAGATTTACACCACGTCTTAATATGTTAAACCAGATAATAGAAATGTAACTCGTAACTGATGTTAAATACTGGATCAGCACAGCGGACTAAGTGTGCAGACGAAAAATGTTCCCGTCTCTCTGAGAATTGATCGCCCATGAGGGCAGAGTGTGAGGGGAGGATGATGACGAGGCAGGGAGGAAGAAAGAGTATAAAGATCAATTTTAAAGTGGCAGAAATGTGCTGACAAATCGGGAGAGCGGGGTCCTCGTCGGGGGCTCGACGAGACGACGACAGCGAATCAACTTTCTTGGAAGTTTCGCCTGCCCTGAAAGTTCGCGCGGAGGTAATAACGTCCCCCCCCCCCCCCCAAAAAAAAGCTAAGCTGGTTCGAGGCTCGTCTGTGCAGGAAGAACAGCGAGTTCCTTCGCATGTTTAACGTTCAGAATCAAACCATTCTGCACAAAGACAATCGGGTTCGTAAGGTGACTTTAAAAAGTGGAAGTGAGATTTTTGAGTGAGAATATCGGACATAAAATAGGATTATGATATTATGGCACACATAAAGTGTTGCACTTGGACTGGAATTATTCTACATCCAGCGATAAGTTTAATGATCTTATTGCAGGATATTAGGTGTGCGTGGTTTTGGGGAAACAAAGAGTCTAGTGGTCCGAGTTTGAAATGACTTGTGTCGCCTTCAGAGAGCAGCTAGGTGGTGTGAAAACCGATCCGCTTCGGTTTTAATTGACTGACATGTTTCTTCTTTGGTTTACAAGGCCAGAACATCTTTTTAGAGGTTTCGAGATCCTTGAAAGTTTTTCATTATTTCCAGTTTTACATGAAAACACGACAGATATATATATATTTTTTTAGTTTAATGTGAAGACCCCGCTCACATTTTAGGAGCTGATGTCGATCAAGAGACGTAACTGGGGGTTATTGCTTCCTCCTGCTTCATGTACATCACTCTGCTAAATTCAGTCCACGTGCAACAGAAATGGTCTCAGTCAAAGTCTTTGGTTATTATTCATGTGAAAATCCTGACACAGTCGGCTGTTCAGATGGTACATTTAATGAGTACATTTGTGATGACAAGTCATTGAGAATTCACTGCTTTCCTCTTGTCTTCCATCCTCTTTTGGCTTGTTGACATGCTCGGCCGCAGGAAGTCCGGTGTGGTTCTACATGCAAGTGGCTCCCATCAGGAACGAGAACGACAAGGTGGTTCTGTTCCTCTGCACGTTTAAGGACATCACGCTGTTCAAGCAGCCCATCGAGGACGAGACCACCAAAGGTGAGTGTTTCCTCTGCAGCCGCATCGTTGAAGGTTATTTTTGGTTGTTTTATTTTTAGATAATTCACAGCAGAATGTTGTTGTTTTTTTTGTGTTTTTTTTTCAAGCTGAGAGAAGAAACGATGAGCGGCAGAAAGTCTTTGGTGCGTTTAAAAAGCGGAAATTTTACGGTGCGTTCGGCTTCGTGTAGCAGAGAGGGAGTCGTGACAACATGACTGTATGGAGTTTAAAGCTTCTGATTGGACACATAATTATGTGTCTTCATCCTCCTCTTCCTTAAACAGCTTCTTTTTCTTCCGCTCTCGTCATCTTCATTAATATTTTAACTTTTACACATTTTTCTTCCTTTCGTCCTATTTTTTTTTCTCGTCAGTTTCTGTCACCTTCATCTTTGAATCCTCTTTTATATTTCCCCTGACGTTTTTGTGATTTTTAATTAATTAATTTATTTTTGCTCTGGTCACCACCAGTTTGGTCCAGACTGGAATTTTTTGAAACAACAAAAGGAGGTTGACATTTGTGGTTTTGAGGAAGGATGGCCATGACTCTGGGTTTTTTAATTCATGTTCCTCAGAGGATAAATTGTAATAGCTTTGGTTCTCTGGCTTCTCCTCCAGCGCCATCATCTAATTATCTCCAAAACTAATGATGTTGCCATTTTCTCCTTCTCGCGCATCATCTTCTGCGTTGATATTTCATTTCGGACTTCTTATCGTCTTTGTTGCTCGTCACTTTTTATGCCCTCTTTTCTCTTCTTTCCCTGCATAGTTTTTAACTCCATCTTCTCTTCCTTTATTGTTGTCCTTCCTCATCATCTTTTTATCTCCTTTCACTCTTCCTCTCGTCTCTCTGCTTCTTCTCTTGTCCTTCCTCTCGCACCGAGACATCTCCGAACATTCGAGCTGCGCTACATTTCTTCTTCTTTTTTTTTCTTCTCCTCTTTTATTTCATCCCAAGCTGTGGCTGAATAAAACCCGAAACAAGTCGCGCCTCGTTTCCTGCGATGCCGGAGTGTCTCCAGCTGTCAGGTTGGGTTTGAGGAGGTTGTGTTGCTGTCAGGAGACGCAGGAGATGTGGGTGGCGGTGTCGTCCTCTGTGCCCTGACTGATGCACGGTGTCAGCTTCCCGCCCAGGGAATCGGCCGGGGCCTGCGCTGAGCGGGCGTGTTTGCCCTTTGACGAGCGCCCCCCCTCAACCTCCCCCTCTCACCCACAACCCCCTTTTTTTTTTAATGCACACGCACATGTACACACGCGTGCACACGCTGCAGCGCCGGCCCGCCTCCCACCCGCCGCTGCAGGGATCCGTCGTGTGATTTGTTTTGTTCATTCGTTCATGTTCATTATGTGTGCCCAGCGACACGTGAAAAACATGGGTCGAACATGCCATTAGAGGCCGAGCGGAACAAATACTGTCACGTCAGTGTGCCGACGTCTCCGTGATTCACCGTGGCTGCCGAGACAAACTTCAGGTTTACTTCTGCGATCAGACGCTCGCTGTCCAAGACTCCACCTTGTCCAAAAGTTTGCTGAAAGAATGAATATTTTACAGGTGGAAATAAATTATTTTCAGACAAAGATGGTTACTTCATAGATATATTTTGCACTTAAACATTTCAGCTAAATTTACTTGTAAACTTGTTAAAAAAAAATACCCATGATTTTGCATTTTGTCTGCAATTTTCTTCCTTTATTGTTGATTTTTACACAGTTGAGTCACATTTTTCCACAAGATAAAAAGACCATCCCAGAAAATGTCTGTCCATCTTGATCCACTTGATCACACGGTCGGTGGTTCAGTCTCCGCCTCCTCCGGTCCACAAGTTGAACCTCCAACCTTTGTGTGTGCATGTGTAGAGGCGAAATATAAACTGCTTTTAGAAGCACCATGAACGCTATTGATTTATGAGAAACGGTTTTCCATGAGTGTTATGATCATTACTGTCGATGAGCGAGTACACATGATTTGTCTCTGTACTTGGAGGGGGCGGGGCTTAATCAGGGAGTGGGCGGGAACTAACCGGAAGTTGTTCACATAAGCCTGAAATTGATGCGGGTTGACATAAAATGGATAATTTATTAGAAAACTATTTACAGAACGAACCCAGAATCCAACTTCAGAGAAATGTTTTTATTTAAAAGACAGCGGTCTGTGTAAGCGAGGAGGCGGAGGTCTGTGTGTCGCTGGCCTCGACGTGTCCACACGGCTAGTGTTCGTTAGAAACCAGAGCCAGCAGCCACCGATGAAGATCTTTCTTCGTCACAACAGATGTTGACACAAATGCTCGTATGATTCTCGTGCTCCTACTCGTCTCATCACGAAGGATCAATGACACCCTAAAAGTGAGAAGCGCATGTGGACGCTACCAGGTCTCGTGGTGTCTGGCGAAGCGGGGGAAACTGACTGCCACAGTGAGGCTGCAGCGTCAGCCTGCCGTGCCACAGAGCAGCACGCGGAGGGCTGCAGTTTAACCTCGCTGCTGATACAATGGGGTGGGAGAGGCCGTCGGTGAGGAGGGGATATTCGCCGCTGCCGGCGTCTGCAGAGTTCACTCGTGCTGCAGACCCAAACTCGCCCTCGGCCGCGTCTCCGGCCGCTCCCACGGCTCGACACGCCAGAACACGTCAGCATCACAGATCCCAGTCTGCTAAGGATCTCCATCGACTCCAAAAACGAATTATTATTGTTATTATTATTTTTTTTTAAATGTATAATCCTCACTGACACCCTTCTTTGATTTGGGAACATTTTGGACACCATCGGCTCGGTGCACGGCTTGTTGTGGTCATCGAGGATGAACCGCTGGCAACAGACCGAGTTCACTTTGCTATCTCTGCTACATCAGTGTAGGAAAACATTGAGGACATAAAGGAATGAACAAAAACATGCAGCAGGGCAGAACTATTAAATGATGAATAACATGCTGTCGTGTTGTTGCCGTGTTCACTGTTTGCTTTGTCAGCAGCTGCAACGCCTTCACAGCTCGCTGTTAGCTCGGCCTCAGGCAGGACAACTTCTCAGGTAGACAGCTGCTCAGGATGAGTGACGAGGTGCCTCAGGCAGTAAACCGACATTTCAGCTTTTGAAATTGCTGCTTTTATTTTGCAGAGGTGTAGCTGGACTCACAGTGTCCACCTTGCAAATTTTAAACCTGGTTATCGTGAATTATGTTTATGCCTCCTTATGACGGCAGAAAAGTTTTTAGGTTGCTCATCTCGTTCTCGTGAATGACTTCAAGAAACTTGGACTTTACTTGGACTCGAGGATGAACTGACGTCTGGAGGTCTGGTTGGAACTGTTTCAGCGGCGCACAAATCGATACAGTAGATTAGGAAGGGGTGGCCGTGGCCCAGTTTGGGACCTCCTCGTGCTGTATGGGAGACGGTCTACGCTTGGGGAAGCTACTGCTCGCTGCCCTCAAACAGCGAGGAAGCAGTTAAACAGATTTACCGAACCTTTCATGATCTGTCAGAGGTGGTTACAAAGACAGCGCGGACATTTACACTTCATTGGACGAGTTTTCAAACGGGAAAACAGAAAATGGGTACTAACTGGCTGGTTTTGTGAATGTTCAGCTCACTCCATCTTCCCCTGCAGACCTTTCTCTTTCTGAGCCCCTGACCGTCTCCAGCGTTGTCGGACGCCGTCCTGAACTTGCTATACGAACAGCTCCATGCTAACTGAAGAAAACGCTCTCGCCTGTTGGCAACAAACAAGTAAATTAACATTTAGTGTGTGCGCACCTCCACAGTGAATTTAAACATTTGTTTGTTCACATCCAAGCTGTGTTTGTAAGGGCACATCCATTCAAAACGACGCAAGCAGTATCTCCACCGATGAACCCAAAAAAGATGCTCAGACTGGATACATGTTTGCAGTGCTTATAAAGTGTCCTACACGTGTCTGTCCCTCTGCTGCAGGACAAGTCTCTCTGTTGTCTATAAATTCAAATCGTTTCCTGCACTGTAGTGAGTTGTGTGTGTGTGTGTGTGTGTGGAGCTGCTGATCAAAATCTCATTCCAGAATTCACTTTGGTCGTGTGTGCACCAGTTCTGCTCCCGTGTTATTTTTAGCCCGGGCCTTTACTTTTTTTTGGATTCTTTATTCACACCTCCATTGTGCTCCAGTCTGATAAATCAAGCGGAGTTGCATTCTTGAGGGGGAACCACAGCAGGAGCCTTACTATTAACCATGAAAAAGGACCGCTTATTTACCCGCCCTGCTGTTTCCCCCTCATGCTCTGCGTGAGGCCCTTTTGTCCTTTTGTGCCCGTGTGTCCAGTGGACGCCTGCAGGCCGTCCGTGCGCACTCGCACAAACGCCGCCGGGACATGTTCCTCCGTTCGGCTGCACGTCGAAAGTGTTTCTGGGTAAGAAAAAAATGAACACACGTGGGCTCTTTTTTAATGTGCCAGTGGTTTGCTATCATTCCCTAACACTTTTAATGCACGGTGCGGCTCTATAATGCATGCACGCTGTACGGGGAATGATGCAACCTCGAAAGGCAGTATAAAAAAAGCACTTAAGGAATAACACCAGAGAGGAAAGGTCATGCAGTCAAACTCCTGCTTCTGTAAAAGTAAACAAGCAGTCCGCCACTTCCTTGTTAGTAAGAAACACGTTTCCTCCTTATTGTGGTTCGCTTGTATTTACATTGTTTCCAACCACCTAAAGACAGTGATGGGAGATTGTGTTTTTATTGTAAATCACTCTTAAAGACGCACTATTTTAGACTTGCTTTTTGTTGATTTCACTTTTATTGAATCACTGTCTGTTTTATTGTCTGCTTTTTGTTGTTGTATTTTGATCATTATATTTTATTCATCGTTGCACATTGCGCTTTTAATAGTGCTCTTGCATGTTAGGACTCTTACTTGTGTAGCGCAGGAATTCATAATACGTGTTAGTATGCAAGTACGCCATTTGAAACGCAGCACAAGTTTTCACTCAGTTTAAACTTCTTTTTGGAAATGTGAAGTGTAACAGTGTCACTGTATCTGTCTGTTAACCGGGGGGCCACCTTATATTTTAAACTGTTTCAACTGCCAGCAATCTACTGTACAATGCAGCGAGCTACACGAGCGCTTCTGCTGCCAGGAAATATATTGAAAAATATCCATTTTGGCGATGAGCCATCCCCCCTGCCCCCCCCGGCTTATTATCTGTGACTGTACAGCGCCAACCTTAAGTATTAGCATATAGAAAACTGCACAAAAGAATCCGCTCTGAAACTGAAGACGAACAATAAATTACACAACAGCGTTTCCTGCAGCGAAGTCCAGTGATTTGGGTTTCAGCGCTCAGAATAAAACTCGGCATGTTGTGTTGATGTTCACATGGACCTCGGCGCAGCGTTGTGTCCAGCTGTTTTCACACAGAGAAGTGAATGGTTGGATTTGAAAGGGGAGGTTTCACACAGCTGGAGGCATCAGGGTTAAAAGCCATTTCAAAGTGCACTTTTTTTTTTTTTTAATGGTAATGGGCCCTTCAAAGGGTCGATGTGTGACGACTGTGTGTGGTGGGCCTCTGCTGTGCGACCCTTTGGCCTTTTGAAACATTTTATTTTATTTTTAGAGCAGTACAGTAGCTCCCATTCGCGGCGTGGCCAAGAAAACGACCGCTGCTGGACTGGCCTGGATTGTTCAGACCTACACGGTGTCATGTTGATCAATGATTGGGTTTTAATGTAATAAGTTATTAAAGAAGCAGTGTTTTACTTTCCACTGTTTGAGGGTAAAAACAAGACTGGATGAGGAATGAACCCACAAAGTTGTTTCATTCTTTATTGCATGTTTTGCATTTTCTCTGCATTTATAATGCGCTATATGAAAATCATACTTTATTTAAAGCAGCATGATGAAATGCTTATCTGCCTCCAAAGGAACAGTCTATTAATCAATGGCTATGAGATGAAACATAGAAAGGTTAATGTAGAAGTTAAAGTTCAATTTAAAGGACCAAAACTATAGATTTTGTTTCCACTGATCCGAGTCTTTTAAAATTGATTATGAGTCCTGATCCGATACTTGTATTTCCCTGGATAATCCAGCTGCTCAGTGCACACTTCAAGTTAATTAAAATTCTTAAAATCAATCCATCGTATTAAACAGGTCTGTAATGCATTGGCAACAAATGGCCTGAATCCAAGCTGTTCTTTCATGTTTTTTTTTTTTTATCATTTCTATTTATACATTTTTGCGAAATAACCTTTTTTTTTTTTTTTAAATCCTAATTTTACATAGTGCTGCTGTAAACAAACGAACAGATATCTAACAGATTAATAGCTCTTAGCAGTTCCACGTGACGGCTTTGTCATAAGAAAAAACGGCTGGAATCATAAATAAGAGCTGAACTTTAACACAACAAAACATGACAAACATGTGTAAAATATGGAGCGATCCCTGATGGCCTGGAGGACAGAGCTGCATCCGTGTGGAGGTCAGAGTGCGCCGGACGGCTGCAGAGCAGAAACCCTGCAACTGTCAGAGACTCGGTTGTGTTCAAGGACTTTTTTCTGCAGGCCGGCTGTTGATGAACCGGGAATAACTGTTGCTCTCCGTCCTCTCGGGGCAGAAGTAGAAGCTGTGGGAATATTTTTGCGTGTCTTGTGTTTCCCCCGTCGGACGGATAAACAGCGGAGCTGTGCCGACTGGGGCCCCGATTTGTGTTTGTGTGGATCATTAAGAGCCGGCTGGCGTTAATGTGACGATTGCGATCTTGACAGTGATTGACGTCTCGTCTTTGCAGGATGGACCAAGTTCGCGCGGCTCACGCGGGCTCTCACCAACAACCGCAACACGCTGCAGCAGCTGGCGCCCATAAGCAAACACGAAGTCAGCCACAAACCGTCCAGACTGGTGGAGGTGAGCGCACACACACGCACACACACACACACACACACACACCCACGCACACGCACACACACACGCACACACACACACACACACACACACACACACAGACGCACACACACACGCACACACAGAGCACATGCTTACTCTCACATTATCATTAAATATGACCTTTGTGGCCACTGCTTTAAACTGGTGTGTGTTAACCGGGAGGTAACCATAGCAACGTACTGTGCTCCCGCTGTCGAAAGTGATCTCAGGTCAGACATATTATAAGCAAACATTGAAATGTATATTTACAAATTATATTAAAACAAATATTTATAAATTGCCCTTTAAAAATGCAGTGTGATTTTTTTTCCCCTCATCTTTTTAAGGCCACTTGGTTGCCATGGAAACGGGTGTCAAACACATTAAAAACATCTCCTTTCAAGTCGATATAGCAAACTCGTGCTCATTTCCGCCTGCAGCGGTAGCAGGAATATAAGAGCAAACATCTGGAGTCGTGTTTGTGTCCATCTCATTGTCATAAAACAAGATATGAAGTCTCTTTTTAGCTCCGTTTTCGGTTGCTAGCAGCTCCTGAGGAAAATATCAGCTGCTTATAGCTCCACTATGATCAGCAAGTGGCCTCCTGCTGTGTCGGACTGCCTGGCCAACACGGCGTTTCTCTGTTACAACAGCCGCCGGTGGCTGAAACGCCACGAGGGTGCTGAGAGTTGAAGCAGCCTGGTAAAGATAAACAATGAGCTGAAACGGAGGGAGCTGCAGATTCAGGTGATAAAACGCCGCAGATGCTTTACGACCAGCGGCCCGTGTTGTTCACGTTGTTTTCACCGTCGCCTGAGAATTGTTGCCCGAGTTCATTAGCCAGCTGTAATAATGAGCGAGTATTAGCGAACGGACCAACATTGGCTAACGATGCACAACACTGACATTAGCATGGCTTCGCTAACACTGCTCCAACATGAATTATGACTGTTGGCACTTAATGGGGCTGCAGGCAAGCTGCTTTAATCATCTAATAACGCAGAGATTATTTTTAGTTTAGTGGACCAGCCTCTGCTCCTATTCTGCTACTGAATCTCCCACTGAGGATATATTTATTAACAATATTAAACAATCATCTTTTTTTTTTAAATATTAAACATTAAAACTACTAAACTACATATTAAACTACTAAAATCCTAAAAAGTACAATTTCTTACTTGATGGTTATGTTTTCTAGCATGATGTTCCCAGATCCAAACTCGCCGTGTGAATGTAGGAGTCTGGCCAAGCTCCATTTAAGGATTGTTAAATTTGACATCATTGGTGCAGCCTTTAACCAATCAGCTTTGAGCACCGATGAAAACGATGGTTTTTCACTGCTCAAGAAAATCATCCTAAACTTCTTGCTCCTCATTCAGATACTAACAGTGCCACAACAGTTGCTGACCTGTCACCTGGACGGAGGTGTAGCTGCAAGGCTCTTCATGCGCGCGCGCGCGCACACACACACACACACACACACTTACTTACTTACACTTCACAAAAATATGCCGCCACAGCAACTCTGTGCTCTTTGTGTTATTTCTGCACAAATAAACTCCTCATATAAAACATTAACAGGCACATTTAAACTATTTTCTCAATACTGACAGACGCTGGCGTGCAAAACACAAAAAACCCCATCTTCGATATGTCCATCCCCCCAACCCCACCCACCCACCCCAACCCTCCCTTTCCTTCTTCACACACTCACATTCCAACTTCCCTCAAACTGCAGTTGTTGGACCCAGCGAGCGGTGCACTCCCTGCTGCGGAAGGTCATCAATATTTCATGCCGGTGGAGAACACAGAAGCAGGGTGGCACGGGCACTCCGGATGATTGTGACTGCTACCAGAAATAAAAATATAAAAAGGGATATGGGTGTGTGGGGGAGAAGATTGCTCATGTCTCATTTAGCCAGAGTTCACACACCTGTTTTATTCATGAAGGTCTGAGCGAGGTGTATCGCCTTTAATCAGAGTTTGTTTGGGTTGCGTCCCCGCTTAGTGCGCGAGGTGAGAGGCAGTGTGGGTTTTTAGTGAAAGCGTTTCCTCCGGGGCGGCCCAAGAACGAGAGGGAGGAGGGGGGAAGAAACAGAAGAGGAAGACTGAGGAGTCAAGGAGTGAAGGAAAGGAGAAGTTGTGGAGGAAGGAAAGTCGTAAGCAAAGAAGGGCGGAGCAGTTTGAGGGGAAAAGGTGTGAAATCTAAAGATAAGACCGATGTCATGTTGGGAGGGAAGGAAGGAAGGAAACAAGTCAGAATCAGTGTAACAAGCTAATATACCCTATTTTCCCGCCCTGGTGGTGGATGTTAGAGGCTTGCATAACATCCTGAGCGCACTCACTCGGTTTGGCAGGTGATCCATCTGCTCTGCAGCCTGTAAGGCACAGCTGGCGTCTTCTGTTAAAGATGAGTGGAAGCAGGGATGTTGATGGTTTGTCTTTTCTAAAAAAAATTTACCCCCCCCCCACACACACACACAGTGCTCTTGGGCTAATTGGCTGTCTAATTTGTTCCTGCTCCAGACCTTGAGCTGTTTGATTGGCAGCTCTGATGAAAGGGATTAGTGGAGATGCAGATCCGTCGTTATGAAGCCCGCTGTTGATCCTCGGCTCTGCCGCGCCGCTTTGTTATTCGGCGTCAAATTGTGTCCCAGTGCGAGGACAGCGGAGGCTAACTAAGGCTCACCGAGGCTAACTTCTATCAGAAGAACAGGAAGTCTTCATCATGATGATGATGGGCATATTGTTAATCACCCGATGGTACTATTAACAGAACTAGTAATATCCGTTGCAATTATTAGTTGCAGTGAGTTGCTCGTCGTCGCAGTCGTTGTCGTAGAAATACTGTGGTTGTGTAGAAGTGCTTGTAGTAACAAGGTAGATGCAGTTTTTGTTGTGGTAGTAACAGTACAAGTGCAAGAACAAGAAGTAACACTAGTGGTATTAGTAACAGTACGACAAGTGGAGATGTGCAGGTGGTAATGGTGCAAGTAGTAAGACATGTTGTAGAAGAAGTGGTAATACATGCTAGTATTTCTGTGATGTGCCGCATTATCATCAAAGTAAATGTTTACGTATTGCTCTTTATTAGGTAGTGCTTGATAAAATGTAAAAAAAATTTTTCCTGGATTTGCAATTTCTTTTTTAATTCCTGCAATCTTATCAGAAAATTTTTTTTTTTAAAACTCTGCAAATTACATCAACATTTTTCAGAAAATCCACTGTAAAATAAAGCATTTTTGATTGCAACAGTCACATAAACTGCAAAATGCTTAAAGGACTGATAAAAGTGCCATCATTTAAATCACTTCTTTAAATGCACACTGTCTAAACACTGAGCACCCATGACCCTGTACAAAAAAGATTAGTGCTTTTCTTCATTTTGTCAGGAGTCCAGTTTTTTCCTCCGTTTTGCCCCCCGATCACCTCTCCTCCTGTGTCCCCTGTCTTTGTCTGTGGCCACGCCCCTCACCTCCCGTGGCCACGCCCCTCACCGGTCCCAGCAGCTGCAGCCACTCACCCCTGATCACCACCTGCAGGTGTGCTGCATCTCCCTGATCACCTCCCCAGACTATATGTAACCTGCCCCTGCACAACTCTGGTGGTCGGTTCATTCTGTTATGTGGTGGGTGTTTTTCCAGGACCCAAATGCAAGCTCACAGACTCGAGGTATCAAGTTCCAAAATACAGTCTTTATTGTAAAAAACAAACAAAAAACAACGAACCAAAAGGTGGCACCTATCGTGTCCACTTACTTCCAGTCGGGAGGGCAACTCGACCGACAGCTCCAGGGGGACACGGCTGACAGGGCAGCCGGCAGACCAGCGGAAGGGACGACGTCAACAATCCTCCGAGCCGGGAGGGCAACTCCACCGACTGGTGACTTTGACGGGGAATATCCGCAGGAGGCACAGAGGCCGGAGGAACGGGAACGGGACTGACGGAGAGCTGACAGAGAGCAGACGGAGGACGGACGGGTGACTAAATAAAAATGAACAGACAACCAGAGTTGTGCAGGGGCAGGTTACATATAGTCTGGGGAGGTGATCAGGGAGATGCAGCACACCTGCAGGTGGTGATCAGGGGTGAGTGGTTACATCTGCTGGGACCGGTGAGGGGCGTGGCCACGGGAGGTGAGGGGCGTGGCCACAGACAAAGACAGGAGGAGAGGTGATCGGGGGCAAAACGGAGGAAAAAACTGGACTCCTGACACATTTGTGTGTTTGACTGTGTGTTTTAATATGTAATGATTAAACGGTGCTTTAATGAACTCTTTGAAGATGACAGGTAAAATGAAACCCAATAAAGACTCGTTAAGCAGCTGTTTGCCGCTCTCTCCCGTCTCCAGGTGCTGCAGCTCAACTCCGACATCCTCCCGCAGTACAAGCAGGAGGCCCCCAAGACGCCCCCCCACATAATCCTCCACTACTGCACCTTCAAGACCACCTGGGACTGGGTCATCCTCATCCTCACCTTCTACACGGCCATCATGGTGCCCTACAACGTCTCCTTCAAGACCAAGCAGAACAACATCGTGTGGCTGGTGCTGGACAGCGTGGTGGACGTCATCTTCCTGGTGGACATCGTCCTCAACTTCCACACCACCTTCGTGGGGCCCGGCGGCGAGGTGATCTCCGATCCCAAACTCATCCGCATGAACTACCTGAAGACGTGGTTCGTCATCGACTTGCTGTCCTGCCTGCCCTACGACATCATCAACGCCTTCGAGAACGTGGATGAGGTACGGTCGGGCTTTTTTTAATTTTTTTTAATTTTTTTTATGCTTTTCTCAGGTGTGACTGAAGGTGTGTGCGGTTGTCAGTCAGCTGAAGTTTGTTCAATCATAGAAATCTAAACCTCGAAAGGGCCTGAAGTGTTTGCACAGAGCTTTACTCTTTGGACTCTACTGCTTTAATAAGTCAAAAAAAAAAATCGGCCTTTCAAACACTCTTTAAACATGCATGAGGTCGACGTTGTTGCAAAAACACGATGGCGACTGTGAGATGTCAGGATGGTGAAACCAGCTCTGTCTTTTACTGCCAGCATTACTTTATTGATTGTTTTCCAGCAGGGTTTATGGGGAATTAGCTTTGATTAGAAATGTTGTCTGTGACTGTTGATGAAAGTGTGATGGTGCTAATTTTTACTAGCTGGATGGATCCTTCTTAAACCCAACACTCGAGCTTTAGACTGTCTCTAGAAAATGATTGAAATCGAAATGAGAAAGATGTCATGACATTGCAGAATTGAGCTTCATGCTCTATCTGAAGTGCCTAGATTACTGTAGGTAGGTAGGTATATATATATATATATACTTTATTAATCCCCGAGGGGAAATTTTTTTAGTGTCAGATTGATGACTCATCGAGTCACCAGTTTGCTGACTGGTTCAGTTTCCAGCTGCTGAGTCTCAGGTGACTGTTAGTGACCCCATTTTCACCAGGGATTAACATTCATTTTGGCTATTTTATTTTGGTGTCCTATTAGTTTGAGAAAACACTGCTGACGTACGTGTCTGCCCTGACGATGAGAGTTTTAAGATGCCGACTCTGTTGTTTGATTTCTGGATGATGTATCATAATGAGATCGGGCTTGTTCGGGGTATTTTTCACGGCCACTTACACCCCCTCCACCCCCACCCCACCCCTCCCAGACATCGAGGCGTTCTATCAATATGGCCTCAAGCCCATCACAGGTGATTTTCCACTTGATTTCCCACTGAAATAATTAAACCTCAGCGTGAGTGGAAGCTAAAATTAATTCAATGTAAAATGAAAAAGAATGAAAGATACGTGCTGGTGGTCTGCCCTTGCAGGTCTGAGTTTTTTATCGTTTATTTTTTTCATATGTGGGTTATGAAAGGCACACTTTGTGTATCGGCATGTGCAAGCTTTGTGAACACAATGCACAATCTTCATTATTGAGTATGTATACGTGTGTGTGTGTGTGTGTGTCTGCCAAGTGGGGGTTTAATCACGATTGCTTTAATGCCAGTAATTATAATAAATGTGTGCATTCAGGCTGCCAGCAGCGGGATTTTCTACATCTATTCATTTTTCATGCCAAAAAAACCAACTCCACACCTCCCTCAGCATTTTATTCTTGTTAATATTTGGACCAACACGACTCACTAAAACTCCCGATACACAGCCTTGTAGTTTTTAGGTTTTTTTTTCCTTAAAGTCACGACAAAATGAATTTTGGACGGTCTGCCCAGGTAGATAAAATGACTTGGCTTCAACTTGAATCAATCAGAAATTGGAACACTTTCCAAACACATTTCAAACAAATCTTCAGTCTCACACCTGTCTGAGCTGCATGTGCTGCATTAATTGGGGGCTTTTCTCAGCGTAGGCGGCTAGTTAGCATCTACAGATAGTATGCATGTGAGGCGTTTACGGAGCATCCGTATATTCTCGTCTCTACAGATAATATGCGTGTATTGTTGGAGGAGAAGGATAAGGGGATCACCAAAGTTTTTCATGACAACCCATGAAACGGAGATCTGCCTGGTTAAAAATAATGAAAGTAATATTAATTTGTCATCGCAGCTGTTTTTATACAAAAGATTAACATTAGTCAGGTCTCTCTTCCCCCTCTTTGCTCAATTAGACATTTTTGTTGCTGCTTTCCCATATTAACCAGCCTGTTAGGATGGATGGATGCTGACTGAGGACATTGTGTGGGTGGCTGAAGGTGCAGTGTGAGAGAAAAATTGCAGAGATTATTATGGGCTCGTCGCAGACTGAACTCGCCTGTTGATGTGTCTGACAGCTGAAAATGAGCAGGGAAAGTATTTTTAGTCGTATTTTAACACAGGTTTCAAGACTGCTGCGGACATGTATTCAGGCGCTGCCAACTCACACACACACATTCCTGACTTATAATACAGCACCAAGTCCAAACAAAAAATTCTCTCCGAGTCTGGAGAACTTTCTTCCCTGACTGCGTGAGGTTATTCAGCGTTGTTGATGCCAATATTCTTTTATTCAACATAACCAGGTCTATTAAAGTGTCAGGAAGCTCTGTTTCAGTCACAGGTCGAGGGTCATCCAACAGGATAATGACCCAAAATACGCACAGCTAAAATCCTACCCAGAATGGGAAAACGAAGATATCAGACTGTTCTGAAGTGGCCTTCGATCTTAATCCTGTCAAACATGAATGGAAAAAGGCTGAAACATGCAGTCTGAAGAAGAAACCCCTTCCAACCCGAGACAGCAGGAGCAGTTTGTTCTGCAAGAGTGAACCAAACTACCTGCTGACAGGTGCAGAAATCTCAGAGATACGCAAGTCATTTAAGTTAAGGGCTCCATCAATTGTATCATTGCCATTTTCATTTGTTTTATTGTTTGAAATATTCAATAAAATCAAAAGCAAAGTCTCATTCTCTCAAGAACATTTATTTCACGAGCTGCGGAGGAGCGAGGAGTTGATCTGAACCTGAGAACCTTTACAAGAAACCTGACTGCACACCAGGCCTGTCAATCAAACCGGACACGCCCTCAAACATGTCTCTCTCTGAGGCTTAATATCTAGTTAATGATGGAGTTATTTTTAGGAGGACCACCAGAACTCAAAAGTGAATTTCACTGTAGTGACTCGTAGAAAACATTTATGGACTTTGTTTTTAATGAGAAGTTTTTAAATAGGAATCTACTGGAGCCAGATGTTTATTGGTGCCAGCCCCTACTGGCCCTCTGGTATTGCAGTTTAAAGCGCAAGAGAAGAGAATGCTTTCTGGGCTTTAATGATGATTTCATGTTGTTTTTTTGTCCTTAATTTGACTGTTGATGCCGTTCCTTCTGTTAGTGATGTTTCCACATCCCCAGCAGTGAAATAAGTTAGTAAAATGTTTTCCTGACAGATTGAAGGTGTTTAAATCCACCAGAACAAAAAAAAAAAGTTTTCCCTTGAAGCTGCAAAGGACTTTACACTATACTTGTACTGTTTGTTCCTGTTGAGATTTTGGAGATCCAAGGTTCTGGATAACTCAAGAATAGCAACACCTACACGAGGACAGGCGCGGGTCAGCATTAACACCAGCAGAACATGTGAAGTGAAAACAACTGCAGCGAAACGTGATGTAACATCCTCACGAGGAGTTTGTGCCAACGCTCCCTCAGGTCGCTGCAGAGTTGGTGTTGGGGTCGGTGTGTGTGTGTGTGTGTGTGTGTGTGTGTTGGATGTGTAGTGTTGGATTCAGGCAGGGAGGAACTCCCCGCGGGCTCCGGGCCACCTGCTGTCACACAGAGGCGCCCAGCAGGCCGATGGCGGGGGGTGAGGGGAGAGATGCAGCGGGCGTCTGCAGGTGCCGTGGCCGCTCCCGGAGCTCTAATCCGGCCTGACCTTTCCTGTGTGGCGTGCATGTAGCTGCCGCCGCGGCCAATCGAGCCGGGAGGAGGGCGCGCGCTGTGCATTTGGGGGTGAAATGTTAACGCTGCATGTTAAGACGAAAGAGACGAAAGGGAAGGAGGAAATGGAAAGGTTGGGCCTGAACACGTCTGCTACGGTTACATGTAGAAGGACTGTAAAGGAGCGTTGAAGGCCTGAATGTAGATGAACGCGTAGACTGGAGATGCCACGAATAGGAGCAATGTTGTGTGAAGGATGGCACATGGGAGTCAGAAGGAAGCGACAGACCGCTGCTTGTTCTTTTGGATAAGTCTAATTTCTGCTGTTTTAACTGTTTTCACTCAACACTGTGCTTTATTTCATGGTCATGGCTACGTCTGCGGTGTCACAATCGGGAAATTGTACTTCTCTTACAACTAACATTTTTTATTTTCTGTTCATTTTATGCTACTGTTAGTGTAACCCTATTCATAGTTTAATAATACACCTTATGAAGAAGAACAGACATTTACTGACATTCAGCGTTGAAATATATCAGTAAAAATGTCTTGTTTGCCTTTTAGATTTTATAAACATAATCTGCAAGCGGCTCATGTGACAACTTTATCACAGAGAGCCTATTACTCAAATATACAAATAAATTTCTAACTGACGGGTAACATTAATCAAAATAAACAATTTATGTTCTTTTAAACCACAGAAGAAGAAAGGGGCACTTTGAGGTGACGTCCAGACGGAAGTGGTTGAAAAAAAACTGCGGTCAGCTCAGATAATTGTGATCAAGTGATGATGTAATAATTGTGACGGGCCTTCTTGCAGGGGATGTCTACAGGTCCGCAAGAGTGAACGGGCGCAGTTTTTCTGTGACTTGCTGTCTGAGCAGAAGTCAAAGACAAGTCTCTCATTTAAATTTTATGCAGCAGAATATCTAAAAGTCATTCAGATGTTTGTTCAAAGGATTAAAAACTGGACAGAAACTCGGCGTCTCGGTTTTCCTGCTGCTCAGAGAACGCTTCGCTTCCGGCTCCTGTCGGTGTAAATTGAAAACCCCGTTGTTACATCTTATATTAAGGCATTTTAAATTTTTAACGCTTGTGGGATCGACTGATTTAAAAAAAAATAATAATAATAATAATTTAATTTTTTTTTTTTTACAAAAAACGCCACACGAGAACCTCCCGGTGGTGCTCGGAAACTTAAAGCGAACGAGCCTCTCGGTGGACGCGAAGTCTCTGTCGCTGGCCGTCTCCCTCCGCCAGGCTCTCTTTGGATAAACAGGTGCTTATTAGCCATGATTTTACATGCGTTACGCTCTCTTGACTCATGCTCTTTTCATCTTTGTGGCTGTGTCCTGTGGCTACTTAATTGAGAGGCATTTACATATATGAGCTGGGAACCGTACAAGTCCCAGGGGGGAGGCCTTTGAAGCTGTGGCTGGAGAGAGGCGGGGAGGGAGGGACGGTGGCATCCGACAGAGGAGAGACCAAAAACCCACAGCAGTCTGAGCTGAGGCGAAGGTGCAGCTGAGGAGGTAAGAATCAGGTCCGGTCGAGTCACAAGTAGAGAAGGGGTCAACATCAAAGGAAAGGAGTCTTTTTTTTTTTTTTTCAGGATTGGTGACAGAAAATTCTTTCTCTACAAATGCGCAGATGAAGATCCGTCTGTAGGAACTTTCTTTAAGCTCCTGTGTTTGACCTGTTTCTGTCTTTTATTTGTGAGACTGGAGCTCAAATTAGAGCCAAAATGGTTTCCGGCTCGTAAAGTGGTGTTTACAAATGGCTCCAAAGTTCAGCTGTAAACCTACAAAATACAACTTGCAGGAGAAACTCAAGTTTGTGCACGTGAGGAACATATTTGTTAAACAAAGGTTGTCGAGGGAACACCTGTAAACTGAGCACCCACCAACAAATCTTTAATGTCCACACATAAATACGACTTGAGTATTACAGGGCCACGTTAAGCAAGTAAAAAAATAAGGAGGAAGTTTTGCTCTTGAAAAAAGTCTAAATGTCGAGAATAATTTAAATTATATTTCCAGCATAAAATTACATCTCAAGATCAAAGTTTAATTTAATGAGAATAATCCAAACTTGCTTTGTTCATGTGGTCCAAGATACCTTGTGTAGATGAACTTTTGCAATTGTACTTCAGAATTAGTTTTAGTATCAAGGAAATTGTCTCTTTCAGTGCATTAAAACAAGTTTGGTAATAAGTATTTGGACTCGAATGGATTGCTGAAAATTGTATCTGTTCAAAAAGAGAAACTACATGAACTCGGAGGAAGTGGCAGCATTTCTTTTCCCAATGAAACACAACAGAAAAAATAAGTTACGCGGGCTGTAACGTGATGTGTGGTTGTTGTTCCATTTTCTTTCGGCTTTAATTACATAGGACAATCATTATTACTTTTTTTTTTTTTTTTTTAAGTTTTCTTTCCCAATACAATATTTACAAAAATGCTAGTGTAAAAAAATATATAATTTCTTCCCTCCTCAAAAATTCTTAGTTCTTTGTACCTGGTTTATTCTGTAATGAGCTTCTTTTTTTCTTTTTTTTTGCACCCTTTTATCGAGGCATTTTTCATAATAAAAACTGCAGCTCCCTGTAAAACTGGTCAATTCCCCGTCCGTGATAGACTGCCAAATTACCTCCAATCAGGAAAATTTAACGCCATCGACCCAGTAACCTCCCTGGAAACACTCAGTCAGCAAGTCTGCCTCATCTTAGTCCAAGCTGCGGTAGTCTATTTTTCTTTTTAGGGATTTTCTCAGATCGCTGCCAACAGTGAGATAATAACGGTGTGAAGGAAATATTATTTGATGTGTTGTATAAAATTTTGCACTCTACTCGTGTGCTGTTCTTTTTCCTGAGAATTTAACACATAGATTTGTAGCTGTGAAAGATTTGCAGTTTTGTTCTTCTGAATTTTGAGAAACTTGAACTTCTGCAGCACTTTTCCTTTTTGTCGGACTGTGTCATGCGTTGACTACTTGAATTCACATGGACGGAGATTTTTCTAGAGTGCATTATTCAACCTGAAAAGTGTTGCAGTAAAAAGAAAAAGAAGGTCGAGCTGCTTTGTGATTTAAATTTTTTACCTCAACTGCAGAATTTAGTTGGAGCAGAAAGGAGGAGCTGAACAGTGCAAAACAGTCAGGAAACAGGATCATTTAGACCACAGGGTGGAATTATATCCCAATTATGAGCGAAAGAGCGGCGCTTCGGTCTGTTACAGGCTCAGAATAAGAAGAGGGCTGAGTGGAGCTGAAGACTGAGGCTGAAAACGGTCGTCAGGCTGGAGCTGAAGGCTGAGCTGAGGGCGACGAGCTGGGAGGAAGATGCAGCTAGCAGCTCACATCATCCACTCAACAATCTCCTGTTTTCTTACATAACATCGTAGCCTGCACCGTTAGATAACCCTGCTGGCTCTGACTTCATCTGCTTCTTTTGTCTCTTTTGCTTCAAAAGGAAATCGTGTCGGTAAATATTCAGCTGGAGCTCGTGC
This sequence comes from Brachyistius frenatus, assembly GCF_029030835.1. Lineage (NCBI taxonomy): Eukaryota > Metazoa > Chordata > Actinopteri > Embiotocidae > Brachyistius > Brachyistius frenatus. The sequence goes on along the minus strand of NW_027210767.1, from coordinate 385,200 downwards.
CGCCTCGGCCTCCGCTGCTCCGAGTGCTCCGATGTTGATTGTGTTCAGACGGATTGTGCGGAGCGTGCCGACACCTCGGGGTCCTGGCTGCTGCTCCTGCTGTTGGAAAGAGTCACTTTTGTTCTTTTTAGAGCCTCGTTCTCAGGTCGCTGTGTTTACGAGGTGTCAGGAGCCAAGCCAAGCATCACCAGGGGGGCTCACGGCGTAGTGCATGGGAAAAAAAAAACTCTGGGACAAGGAACTGTTTATGTCAAGGCTCTGTATTAATAGAAATCGTGCATGAGTAATAGAGGCTGGCTGATATTGTCTTTCAGAGGGATTCCCTCGCAGTAATGTGTGAAAAATTGTGACCAAGAAAATGTACTGTGTCACGTTTTTGCATTTTGTATCTATGCGTGTGACTTCTGGTCAACCCTTTACAGTAAGACACATGAATTTCACGTGTGCAAATGCTTATGCGTGATCACATACACATGCAGCATTTCGTCTTGTCGGACAGCCTTAGCAGGGCGGGATGGGTCGAGCTGAAATGAAACGGATACACAGGAACTAAGGAAATATGTAGTAGTTACTGAACGTAACTACAGTTCTCCGAGTACATTCGCCTTTTGTTGTTTTCGGGGGGGGGGGGGTCCCGGGGGCAGGGCAGCCCGCCCTTCCAAGACATTGGTAGGATTTTGCCCATGTGAAACATTTATTTGGTTTTTAGAACACTTTAAACTGTAAAATGTGAAGATTCCCATGTGCAAACTTTCCCCCATATTTTCCCCACGTTATCATGCGTTGCAACATGTGGTAAACGTGTCAATACGTGGAAAACATGGGAGACTCTTGTTTTTTTCCTAAGGGACAACCTACAGATACATTTCTAGTTATTTATTATTTAGAGTGAGTTTCGTTTATAGTGTCAAACGCTGTGACAAACAGGCTCCAGGTTTTGTGTCTTTTGTAAACACGTGAATGAGTCTTATTGTGAGTTTGACCCCTGAAACCATGTTCCTGCTTTTAGACCGACCTTTGTCTGTCACACAATGCAGCATTAAAGTGCTGTGAAGTGGACACGCACAGCAACACTGCTGTTTTGTTTACTTTGCACAGTTCACACTCAATGACGTGAAAAGTACGGCGTGTTGTTGACGCTCCGAGCCCTCTTTCATGCTCAGAGGTTTTTCCACTGCTCTCTTCCCATAGTGTGACTGAGGCTCATCATCAGTACCTGTGTTCAACCCAGACTCAGTGAGTGATATTAGTGCAGTCACAGCCTTTTGAAGGAAAAACAAAAACAGAGTGTTGGACCTCTTTGTGTGGCTGCTCACCCACACCACCGCCACCGCACTGTGCTCCACCCGACCTGGCACTAGAATATAGTCTGATAATAGTGGGTGTAGTCGTGTATGTAAATTCTAGTGAAGTGAAAAATATTTCTGGTAAGTTTTCACAAACTGAACTTGTGAACTGCTGAAGTTGTTTGGCCACACTGTAGTAGCAGCCAAGAAAGTTGGTTGCAGCTTGCAAAAAGGAAGGAGAGGAAGAAGATGAGGCATTAAAAGAAAAATGTCCTCGTTCCAAATTGCATTCTTTTTCTTTTTACTTCAAATCTTGCTCTACAAATCGTGACGGATATGGTGAAGAGGGTCAAAGTTCAAGGCGCATTTCTATGATGTAGTATGTCCAAATTATACTACATGTAACAGTGCATACTTTGTAAGCATAGCTGCAGTACATACTAAAAGTAAAAAGAAAAAAGTACGCGATCCAGAACGCAGCTTTAGTGTGAAACAAACGGCCATCAAAATAAAAGCACAGCAGCAGAAGTACAAAAGACTTCAAAATACAAGTTATTTTTCCCCCACCTCAACTTTTTATTTTTTTGTATTTTTTTTACGCAAACACTTCCGCCACACTCGAAAAGGCCTTACGGCCCACTTTTGGGTCACAACCCACCAGTTGTTAACCAGTGATCACCATAGCCGAACAGAACCTGAGTAATACGGGGATATAAACTGTATCTCGGTCATGTTGTGAAAAGACTGGGAGCGAACCAGGTGACAACAAGCTGGTGTTGACTAAAAGCAGCGTGGGAATAATCTGCGTGTCCCAGCTCGACCCCTTTAAAGTGAATGTATGCAGAGCGCACCACTGATCTGATCCAATCCGATACAAACAGTCTGTCAGAGTTCAGCGTATCACTCTGTTATTGACGCTTTAAACAGCGCATGTCGTCTCTTTTTCTGTCTTTGTTTCGCTTTACTGACCAACTGGGAAATAAAAACATCATGTCTTTAATCCTTGAAGTTTCTAACTGTGTTATGGAAGATAATGATGGATTATGGAGGCAAATAACTGCGTTTTCTCTTTGTGCACAGACTTTTTTTTATTTTATTTTCTCCTGGTTTCCCGCGAGCTTAGAGCTGCAGAACAAATTATTTTCTAAATGACAAAATTTAATTTAGAATTAATTGTGATGGATGTTGAAGTATGGCTCCCAATATAATCATACTTGCTGCAGTTTTGCTCCAAATTGTTCAACTTAACATATTTGACTCGGTCTATAAAAAAAGTAAAAAATTATTCATGTAAAGTCATGGAAAATGAGGTTTTCCATTATGCTGTGTATACTGTCAGAGCATCTTAACATCTATGCTTCTTAGTGTGGTTGTAAGGAAATATTTTCTGTTTTGATTTATTTATTTATCATCATTTGTTTATTTCCAGTGTTTTTTTTGAGAGATGAACATAAAGCACTTATTTTGAATGGACCTGATAACTTATAGATGCATTGGAAACATGATAAACACATCGTTCTCGTCTTTCCGTCTACTTTATTTCCTCCCTGGTCTACCTCTTATGTAACCACATACAATGTGTCTAACAAACTTTTACAAAAGTTTTAATTGCTGCCGCCTACAACAGCAATTAAAACTGTTGTTTACATAGACACGGGCCGGATTTTATTCCATCCAAGTGTTTCATTACAAATGCAACACGGTGATAGAAGAGTCCAAACTAGTAGAAGTTTATTTCAGGAAAAAACAATGGGCTTCTCCTTATCACTATAAAACGTGTAACTGGTAAATCCTTCAAACTTTCACCCGTTTTAACTAATTTCTCTCTCCTTGTTCTCATCTTCTACCCCGTCCTCTCCTCCTCATTCCGTCCCTCCCCATTTTTCTCTGTCGTCTTCCTCCGTCTCCTATCTTCCTCGCCTCCCTCTCAGGGCATCAGCAGTCTGTTCAGCTCTCTGAAGGTGGTCCGCCTGCTGCGTCTGGGTCGGGTGGCCCGGAAGCTGGACCACTACCTGGAGTACGGTGCTGCTGTTCTGGTCCTGCTGGTCTGCGTGTTCGGATTGGTGGCCCACTGGCTCGCCTGCATCTGGTACACTACTTTTTCTTCTTTTTTATGGTAGTGAGAGTCACTTGGGGACACACAGTTTAGTGCCTATCAAACTCTCCTGCTGCCGTTGCCCTAACTGCTCCTAATTGTTTAAGTGTGCTCAACACCGCTTCTCTCCTCCCTGTCTATATATTACAAAGCATCTGCTGCAGTTCTGCTTACTACAACCTTTTAGTTTCCGCCATACAATATCGAGTAATATGTTAATTTATTTATGGCCCGTAGCAAGCGAGACGGCTTTTTAATAGTCTCCTGATACCCGAAAAAAAAAGAATCTGTTTTCAGATTGTTCCTTAATTGCAAATATTCCCCAACGTTAAACACAACAGAAATATTTTTCTGACACGTTACTGTTCTGTTTACATTTTTGTGGTTATGCTTCACATAAATTAGCAAGCAAAACACTGTAAAGTTATACCTTTAAGCTGCAGTCATTTTTTTATATTAAGATGACAATGAACAGGGCATAAAGTTAGGCACTTTAAAGGGTTAGTTCGGGTTGTTTTAGGTGATGTATGATTTACTCATCCACAGTCAGACAGTTGGTTACATTCAATAGCAGCATTTCCTTGACGCAAATGGTCTGAAAGGTTTCCTCGATTCATCTCAATATCTAAACTGTATTATTTTTATTAGTTAAAACAAAATGGCCCAAAGTATGTGCTGATAAAGCCTTCTAATTCATAGTTATTTAGAAATAAACTTGCAGTGTGGATGCATTATTTGGCAGAAGTTTATCGTGCAAGGTGCATGCAATTCTCAGCGGGCAGGCACAACTCAGCAGAATACCGACACTGCAGCTAAGCTGTGTGCTGCTGAGGAGGGTGTCAACAACAAAACGTTGTTTTAGTCACCTCTTAATATCAGTACAAGTGTACACTGTATCCAGAATGTTTTCATTTCTTTTATGTAACACCAAAGTCAAAGTATAAGACAAACTAACTGATCCAGGCAGCTTTAGAAGCTCTGAAAGGTAAAATTCCTGTTTTTGTGAAGGGAGTCTGGAAGCTCTGAAAAGAGCGATACAACGACTTCAGTTCCCTGTCAGAACGAGCTCTCTGACAGTAAGGTAAAATAAGGTAAAATTATGTTTTGCTGACGTCTACAGGAGCATGTTGCTTAGCTGCTATACAGCTACCTGCTTCTTCAAACTGGGAACACGCAGAACCCCGTCTACGTACTGAGGAGAGGCTCCTCACACAACCCCACTTCAAAAACAATCCAAAATGTCTCTTTAAGGGCTAAAATAAGTGAACACGAGCCTCAACAGACCACCGTGAAGCTCTAAATGTTTATTGTGCTCCTCAGTCTGTTTTTATAGCAAAGATGAATGATTTTAATAAACATAATTAAGGTTTACTGAAGTTGCCTGATGAATAGTTTTTCATTTAAGGCATTCAATTCAGAGACATTAAGGACACAGAGTTTATGTTCATGGAAATTTGCATAAATAATGAAAGGATTAAGACATCTGACATATCTCTAAGGAGAATTTTGTCTTCTATTGGCGTGCGTCCTCTATTTAGTTATGTGTTAGATTGTGGTTTCAGTTCCAGTGAGCAAGACTTGCCTCATGCTTCAAACCATTATTCATTCAGGACAGCAATATTTCCCAAAACACATGCGGAGATGTCCTAAACATAACCATTAAAAAGGATTAATTGTACTTAATTGCTATTGGCGGATGTCATATCGCCAGGATTGGAAATCAGACACATCAGTTAGTTTAAAGCTCATTTGTGGTACCTGGTAAACCCACTGAAACTCCAGTTTTGGCCCCAAACAGGTACAGCATTGGAGACTACGAGGTCATCGACGAGGCCACCAACACCATCAAAATGGACAGTTGGCTTTACCAGCTGGCTATCAGCATCGGCTCACCGTACCGATACAACGCCAGCGGCTCTGGCCAATGGGAGGGCGGCCCTGGAAAGGACTCCCTGTACATCACCTCTCTGTACTTCACCATGACCAGCTTGACGACCATCGGCTTCGGCAACATCGCCCCCACCACGGACGGCGAGAAGATCTTCTCGGTGGCCATGATGATGGTGGGATGTAAGTGTGAGATGTACTGCTGCTTTTTACTTTAACTGCAGGGTGTTCAAAGCTTTTCCGCTGGCCTTCTGGGAGTCAGTCTGTTTCTACTGTTGTGGGTTTGGAGTGAAATGACTGGATATCACCCTACCGCTGCTGTGGGTTTAGCACACATGGAGAATGGCGTGGAGGAGCTGCTCTGAGGGAACGCTGCTGGTGGAGTTTTTATAAATGTTTGACACAACGTGATGTGCTGTGTGAACGTTGAAGTGGGTTCTTGCATTGTTAGCGGCGCCGCCCGAGGATGAATGTTGTTGGTCCAATGCTTTTGTCTGTGCTCCGAATAAAATCGCCATAAGATGTAGTAGGGTTGTCACGATACCGAAGGTTTGGTCGTCGGTACGACTACCGCCAAACATCCATGTCTGGGCTGTTTCTTCTTAAATGAAAAAGTTCAGGTTGAAATGCTCTCGTTGCATTGGTTAATTATTTTGCTGTGTTGAGAACCCGGTTCTTTCCAGCTAAGCGTGAGAGTCTCTGTTGCGTTTTGCAGGCATGTTGCAGGTTGCATTACAGTCCTGGGATCTCTGTGTGTTTCATGAAAGGCAGAGCTCAGCCCTGCCTGTCCCCCTTTCAGTACACTGACAAAGTGCCGAGCAGTTGAGGAACAAAACCATGAACATGTCTAAACTTATTTTGGGTGATATCAGGGCAGGATGATGTTTTGTTCTCATCAGCACTATGGTTTTGTTTGATTTTACAAAGATCGTCACGGCTTTGATTGAATCATGTTGTGTTGCAGCGAGTGTTTTTAAAATATTTCCGTATTCATCTTTTAAAAAGCCATTCGTGTTCACAGATTATCCTGCCAATAACCGCCTCCACATTATTGCTGTTGAGTACCGACTGCTGCTCATAATCCTCATAAGCAACGAACTTTCAGGTCACTATTGAACAGAACATCCCGATGGAGTTACAATAATGAAGAGCGTTGACAGGAAAATGTCTGTTTTTCTCACCGCGTTCGAGGCTGCAGGAAACACCACAGATGAAGATGAAGCAGGAGATAACTGAACAAAATAATAAAAAGCAGCATGTGGCGCAGATGATTAATGGCAAACTGCACTCCCTGTGGTTAATCCCAGGAACCATCTGAACAAATGACATAGCCATAAGATATTTATGGTCAATAATGAGCTATCATGTTTACTGCAGTTCAGCTTGCAGGGTGGTCTTTTGTGAACAATTAACGTTTCAGTATTTTGCATCGTGAACAAAAGGTGTTCACACTGTCACCGCCTCAGGCTTGATCACATCTTTCAGTCTGTAGCACAGCCTCACAAGTAATCTCATTGGTGACAGTGGGACTGGAGTCCGGGTCCCGTCTGAGGCCTGCAGTAAATTATTTCTTTTTATTCTTTAACCATAACCACAAAACTTTGTTCTCTCTTCTTCAGTAGTTCATTTCTGTGCAAGCGAGGCACAGAGACATGGAAGTGTCATCAGATTTTGTATCTACTGGTCGGCATCACTTGCTTTTTCAGAGGAAAATCCGATTTTTGACTACAGCAAGTAACCGGGTTCCAGCAGCTTCTCTCCGGTGGAACCAGTTCCTGGTTTGGGTTCAGGAGGCCAACACTCTCTCTACTTTTAAGATTAGGCTTAAAACTTGCATTTTTGATAAAGCTTTTAGTTGGGGCAGGCCTGGGTGTCCCTTGATGTTATGCTGCTATTGGCCTGGGCTGCTACTTTTTTAACACTGTTTTTAATGTTTGTTTTTTTATTAATTTATCTGCTTGCTGTACGTTCCTTTGTAAAGTGGGACCATGTTGCACAGTTATTCTACACTTTGTATACAATTTAATTGTCTGTGCGAAGATTTGAAGGAGCTTTTGTTGAGAGTACCGATGCACTGCTAGTTCAGATGGTCGAGGATGTTGGGCAGCTTTAATGGAACAATTTGATGTAATATCCTTGTTTGTGGTTTGCGCTATTTTGTGCTTTAAATTCATTCTCGGGTCTTAAAACCTTTCAGTCTGTTTGAGACGATGTACGTTTTTTTTACAGCAAATGTGTCATCTGTTATTCCTGACGCTTCTGCTGACCTGACGGCGATTGTGTAACAATGTCTACATTTTGGAGGAAAAGTTACTTTCGGGTCATCAATTATTTAACTGTATGCACAGTCTGCAAAACTGAGCGCCCACATTCCTACTCGGAGTACTTTTATTCTACCAAATGGTCTCCTGGAGGCTTTATTGGAGAAATAGCAGAATTGTTCTGGTATTAAGGTTAAATAAATATATGCAGTCAGCAATAATGTTTTCGTACACAACAGAAAATGTGCAGTCATGTTGTCAGCAGTGGACTGGACAGCATAGACTGCGGTGTTCTCTGACTGGAGCCAGCCCCAGGTGGCCCTCAGTGGTATTGTACTTTAATATGCTTCTGCTTTGGCTTCTGTTTTCTGACCCGGACATTACATCAATTTTTTTTAATGGGGCTTTTAAAAACATTGGTATTGGATGCCTACAGTATTGTTGTTTAGTTTTTGATTGGAGGACTGAACCATGATCCTTGCTTTTTGTACTGCAGGGATGGAGTTGTTCTTGTTCTGGCAGTTTACCTGAGTGTGAAACATTTCTGGGTTATTGTGTAAAGCTTTGGTTTTGGTGGTGGGTATGGGGTGCAGGCTACAAACACTATAGTGCGCAGTAACCCTCCGAAAGAAGTCCCTGATCTTCGACAGTTGACGTTTTTGAACGATGAAACATTTCGTGCTCTCAGACCCGACAAAAATCTCTCTTATTGTTTGGCCAGAATTACAAAAGCATGTGGCCACTGGTTATTTTTAAATGTTTTCATATCTATCCTTGGAGACTTTGGCAAGATACACCGGTGTTCCTCGCGTTGTACAAAACTTTAAAGCCAATTTTCAGGTTGCCAAAAACTCCAGAGGCTCCTGCCTGTGAAAAGTGTTCAGGTTTGGCCATTTAGAAGAAGGTGCGAAGTCTCCGTTGTTTATCTGTCACTTTGTGAGAGCAGGCATTTTAAAATGGCTGAATCTCCTTTCTGGAACAAGGGTGTTTTTATGTTTTTGTCTCAAACCGATCTGTCCTTGCCCCGGAGTTTAGGATCCGGGCCAAACCAGAGCCTCCCCGGGCTCTTTTCCATATTGTTTGTTCGTCTCTGTAGTAAACAATACAGAGACAGGACACGCTCTTCAGTGTCTCTTCTGTCTTGGCATGTCGGACCCTCACACAGGCTGTGTGGGCAGTTTTTCTGATCTCAGTGCAGATAGCGAGACAGACAGATGTGGGGGGTGCATTCGTTTTGCTCCCTTCGCATGAAAATATAAACGATCAATATTGTAGAGCTGCAAGAAGGAAACACATTTTTTTCCACCATCTAAGAACGGTTTATGAATATTATGACTGTGATAATGGCTCATAAATCATGAGCTGATGCTTTCCAGCTCAGTTATAAGCCATTAATGATAATTTTTGGTTGCCTAGTAGTGAAAAATATATTTGTCTGGTGTTTATCCTCCTTCCGCATGACACCTACTTTGTCTTTATTGCTCTTTCAATGATCCGGAAAGCCCTTCGCTGCTATAAATATGAGCACAGTTATTAATGAAGACATACACGTATGAATTTGTCATATTTTTAATAAGCTATCAAGTCACTACAGAGGAGCTTAATACCAGGCTGTTAAGTTGGGTCAACTTTCTTGCACATCTGGCCATTAATCACAAGTTGAGCCAGAAGACTATTCTGTCATATCGGTAACAGTGAGGGAGAAAAGATAAAGCCTTTCGTGCTCAGGGTTGGGTGTCGTTAAAAAAATCTTCCGTACTGGCACCAGAACCAATAGATTTACTTCGATACCTCACATGCATCAGTAGGCGCTAGAATTTACAGATGTCACCTAAATGCCTCACATGCAAGCTGTTACTAATTGGTGCAGTGCCTAAAACGGACGCCTTTTTCAGATGGTAGATTTTACCGATGTTCCTTAAACCCCTCACATGCAATGAAGAGGTAACTTTGAAGATAAAGCAATGTCACATCCGAGGAAGAGATTTTTCATAACTCGCCACTCCCACAAGCACCAGTCCGCAAGCCAAGCATCAAGAAATCAATCAAAATGTGATAAAGCATAAAGATGCATCTCATAAACCCCTAAACTTCATAAAAGGACACCTTTATAAATAGTAGGGATGCGTATTTCAAGCAAAACTAATATTCGAAATTCACTCTGAACTATTTGATTTTTCTTCTCAAAATATCCTTTTTCCTTAGATTTATTAATAGACGTGAGAAGATGCTGCTGCAGTTTTTAAAAACAGAACCCTTAAAACTGAGTTGACCAAAATTTTAGGCGGAGGAATAAACAAACTGTACTATAATGCAATATGCGGTGGTTGATAGAAGTCGGGGCTTTTTGAAGCCATTAAAAGCGAAATGAAACTTAGAATGATCTGTCAGATGTAGCAAATTACAGTGATGAATTAATCAGGCCACATTTAATACATTTGTTTTATCTCAGTTAATTAAAGCAGCAAGTTGAGTGACAGAGGAAAAGTTGGAAACCGGACTACTTTTAAATGTACAGGAGTCGTGTTTACACGGCTCATCCTAATGGAAACACATTTTCTGGAGATTTCAATCACTAGTTTAAAATGTCCCATTGAGTTTAGCTTCGATAAGGATAGTCTGTCAGAGGGAGAAGACCAAAAACAACGTCTGGGTGAAGTGGTGCATGTCAGCTCATCTGCCGGTTTAAACTCCTCTCTGACCCCATCGCTGCCGTTTATTCAAAGTTAATCCCTCATGACAAATTGTCTGTGTTGGTGACAGGAGGCCGAGCGCGACACAGATGTCTTACCTTAAGGGGGGAAACGGCTAAGTACTGGAGAGCCCCGATCTGCCCCGTGTTTGACTGTGGTGAAGCACTGACATGCCCAATTTGGAAGCAATGATTGAGGTGGCATTTAGAGAATCGATCAAGTTGATCAGTGAAAGGTCGATGCTATAGGTCTCGTATGTCTTGAGAAAGATCCACATAGAGAAAACTGAAACTCATACAAGATTAACATAAAATATGTCATTAGAGGTGTGAATCTTTACAGGACTCATGACTTGATTTTATTACAATTCACCTGCAAACCATGTGATTGTACAACGTATCTCAGTTTAGAAGGGGGGAGAGTCCAACTCGGGTTATTTTTGGTTGCTACAATTTACCTGTGCCCCCTAAACACCTCACATGCAGACTATTCTTAGATGTTACAATTTACTGATGTTCACTTAAACATGTCACATGCAGACCATTCTTAGACATTACAGTTTACAGAAGTTCCCGAAGCGCCTCACATGCAGACTATTCTTCGATGATACGATTTACAGATGTTCCCTGAACACTTCACACGCTGGCTATAAGAGACATTAGATTAGGCTACAAAGCCGGCTACAAAGAAAAGTCCCAAGTCAGGTGTGTGGCCAAAAATTAGTTGGAAAAGAGCAAAAAAACGTGTTTTTTTTTTTAATGTGAGATTTACATAAGTGGAAAACCAATTGATTTGATCTACCTCAGCGGGTCTTTATCTACAAGGATAGACCTTTGAATGAGAAATGCTGAACGTTCTGTCACCTTTTTTTTTTGTCTTAGTTTTGTAGCTCAACAGTTCAAAGCCTTTAGTGACCTCTGAGTGAAATTTTGCTGAATGGCTCAAAAAATAAAACTCTGAAGATGCTTGTAGATTTGGCAGTTTTTTTTTTTTTTTTTTTATCCGTCCATCACCCGTCAGCTCAAGGACGTAATCCCTTGTTTTCTGACAGACTGATAAAAACCAATACACCTGCATCGTTCAGACGTGTATGACGCTCTGCTGACTCTGAACAAGACGGACAGTTTGGACCAAACCCAAGTTGTCCGCTTCAAATGCGACCACCTCTCCTTCTGTCCTTTTGTCAGAGGGTCTCCTCCCCGGCTGCTCCCTCTGTCTGTCTCCGACGGCTGTCTTCCCACATGTCTCACACCCTGTTGGTCAGGAGACGGTTCAGGATTAATGGGCCACTTAACCGTATCTGCGACCATCAGCACAGAGCCGAGTGTCTTCTCTGAACCCGCACACACCTCCGTGTTCTCACAAGAAGAAACACACATGCAGACACACCATGAAACTTTGATCTACACGATTAAAGAATAATTAGCATAAGAGCTCATAATAATGTAATGCCATTAGCTCTAATTACATAATAGCATGAGCGAGCTGTAGCATATTTTTATTGTTGTCATGGCATCTTGGCCCCTTACACCTCCGGCATGCGTGATCTCAGCCCAGAGGGAATCCTCACAAAAACCATTAGCAATATTCTCAGTTTTTTTCCTTATGCATGTAAAGAAACGGCTGCTCTGTGCAGATAACACATTAGAGTCGGAGCTCAATATTTTATTATAATAAGCACCTGCATAAATATCTAAGAGCAGCTGTGATGCCTTCTCTGAATAATTTACCAAATTAAATGTCTTGCATTCATGTTTCCAAAGAAGTTGTGACGCTGTGTAAAAAATAAATAAAAACTAAATGCATCCTCCGGCTCCGAGCACGTCACGTCACTGCGCTCTGTTCATGAGCAACAGGAACTCAGGAAATCAGAAGTTTTTAATCTCACCACGTATTTAGTTTGGAGCTTAAAGTCAACCTGATAGAAATACAGAAAGAAACGATTTTATTTATTCATTTTTGACAAAAAAACAAAAAAAACATGAATCACTTTCAGCTCTGTCTTTTCTTTTCGACCTGACCTTTTACAAATCTTTGGTCTGAACTGAACTTTTAGAGAACTGGAAAGAGCATTGAAAGGGTTCTGGACTAGACTATCACCTGACTGTCTGTGGGTTTTTCCTTTGGTTGTTCACTCAGCTGTAGTTCAGTATCTGCGATGCTGCTGTTGCTGTGGTGCATATCTGCAGATTCGTGCCCAGTATGTGTCCTGATATGGATTAGTATCTGCGTGTGTGACAGGGAGAGCCTGAGCAAGTACAGTATGGGCAAAGACTTGACTGTTAAAGCGGAGTCATCGGCACGTGTTTGAAAGTGTGCCGAGGCTTCAGCAGGCTGTTAGTACAGCCTTTGAAAAAAAATAATACTTTAGTAGCAGCAATGTATTTCACAACATTACACCAGAGCGGCATCATAAATAATTAACATCGGTTTCTTTTACTTTCCGTGTGCCGTTTCAAATCACCGCGGGGTTGGGTTTTGTAGTGATTCACACCTCATTTCCATAATCATTACTAGTTGCAATCGTCCTCATGGTGAATCTTTCCCACTCATTCATTTCTGAACCCAATCTCTCAGTTATTCCCACAGTGAAAAGCCTCTAAAGAGGGCAATCACTCCCATTTTTATTATAATTTTTTTTATTTCTGCTCGGGTAATTTATTCCAGTGGGTTAGTGTGTGTGGACACTCTGGACGCCTCTGCAGTCAGGTGGGCAGCGCGGGGATAATTGAATCAAGCAGGTGTCAGGTATGATACATTGGTCCTCCTCACATATAATTGCTGACAGTGGGGGAAATGGGACCAAGCTGTGATTAGCGCGAGCTGCCACGGTCACGCTGTACCTGTCTCGCCTGCTGATCCCAGTCATCGCAGCTAAAGAGCCATTTCATGGAGCAGAGAGGGCAGATGCAGAAGTCTGCGAGCTTCTGCCAGTGTGACCTCGGATCCTCCCACGAGCTGCTCGACCCGACCGCCCGAGCCAAAGTCAGACAAAACCAGGAGCTGGACGGTCGATCTGTGTCGGCTGCAGGTGTCATCTGATGCCAGCGCTCAGCTCAGGGCAGGCTGGAGTCTACTGATGAAGCATCAAGGACTAATCAAAGAGGAACAGTTGCACAGAGTGTTTGTACGAGGCAGCAGGTCATGAACTCTGAGATTTGACAAGGTGAGGACTGGAAGTCAGCTCTGAACATGAGAGCGTATGCTCTATTTTTGCCCAACGATAGCCCTAGCCTGCCCTAAAACAGGCCTGTCAATCAAACAGACACGCCCCCAGTAACATTGCTTTTTGAGGCTTATTTTCTAATCAATGATGGATTATTTTCAGATGAACCGCCAGAAAACTAATAAGGAGTGACCTTAGCTAGCAACACCAAAATGACTCATGGTAAAATGTATTGACTTCGTATTTCATGAGAGAAGTTGAATGGGAGTCGATGGAGCCAACCTCTAGTGGCACTCGGTGGTACAGCAGCTTAAGACTTCATTTTTCAGACCCGGAAGCTACGTCCACACATCACTATCAACATATAAACTGTTATTCCTCTAGTCAACATCAGTCCTCTCTCGTCCCGCCTCACAAAAGCCATCCCATCATTTGCGAGGCGCTCGTGGTTTCGATTCGAGTCATCCTCTTTGACTTCATTACTCTGGCCCCGGTCCCCAGAGAGCCCACCACCGGGAGGGGCTCGAGCGGGGCGCTCGACCCCTGACGACCTCATTACCTTCAGCTTTGAAACCTCAGCGTCGCGTTTTTAATTTAGTCCCAAATGTGAAAGTGCAACACTGTCTTCTCGATCAGATAAAAACAATTGTGCACAAACAATAAGGACGAGATGAGAGCTCATCGGTGCTCATTGTTTGTGTTTAGGAGACATTCAGAGGGATTTCCACTCAGCGAGACAACAGAGACATACAGGATAATCCCTTATTTAAAAAAATTTCCCTCCAAGTTTGTGCCAATATTCAAGGTCATGATTTATGGGCGTGATTACAAGACTGAAGGTGGTAATTCATCTCTGTGTTTTGTCATTAGCAGGCTTTCACCAAGTCTCTGATATCTCTGATTGACTCTCCCATTGAGAGGTAGCTGAGGTAATTTAAGTTTTTCAAAACGGTTTTCGCTCCTTCCTTTTTGTACCTTTCTTACCGTTTTCTTTCTCGTGATGATTTGAAGGTCGAAAGAAATTTGGAAGTCATCATATGGTTAGAAGTGAACATGTTTAACTGTGTAACATTAGTTTCAGCAGTATTTAAGTGACTTATTTTTGTGTGAAATTGATCAGTCATTAAAGAAATGATATTTTCAGGTCATCTGAACTATTCTCGTAAACATGATATCTTGGGAACAGCTCGAGAAAATGTCTTCAAATTTGGCACAAATGTTCACTTGGACTTGAGGATGAACTGATTCGAGTTTGGAGGTCAAAGGTCAAACATGTTTGTGGCCAAATAATGGCAAAGGTTCACACAAATGTCTAACGGGAGCAAATCATGAAGTAATGACAGTTTATATCCAAAAGGTCAAAGGTCAACTTCACTTTGTCATCATAATGATCTGCAAAAACCCTTTTTCAGTCCGTTATTCTGGTGGACACAGACATTTGTCACGCTTAAAGCACCCGCCCAAATCACTCCAAAACCCATTATAATTTTTGCACAATATTAAGTGGTCTATTAAGTCAACATAATGTGAAGTAAACAATGCAGAATTGGGAAGAAAAAAAAAAAAAAAAGGTGAAATGAGAGCGCTAATTTACCGGGTGAGATTTGAGAGATGATATGTGGTGGCCTGACGAGAGGGATGGGTTGCGATGCCGCTGCACATTTTTCAGTCAATACTTCTTTGAAAACAATCAGCCAGAATGTTCTACTCATCCCGAGAGCACTGGATGTACAATTACTGCTTGTCAAAACAGATTTACACAGTCAGGGTTGTTGCTTTTTTATTTTTTCAAGGGTTTGGGCTGCGATGCGGCTGACTGGATCTCTAGGTGATCGGCCGGCAGAGCGCAGTGCGGCGGTCTGTCACTGTGTAATGTGTTGTGATGCGGCCTGGATGCCGACTTGGCTCGCTGAGCAGGAAATGGGCTCGGTGGCTCCTGTAAAGACACTAGCTGCTTTGTTTTGAGCCTGTGCTGCTATTTATGCTAGCTTGCGTAAGAGAGGTGTGTTCAGTTTTGTCGTAAAGGCGTTTGTTAAAAAGACACTGAAACCAAATCGGTCCAGTACCTTTCCCCTACAGGGAAACATAACTGTAAATTGGCCCTGGTGCAAATATTTTCCTTCGGCCCAAATGCCCCTCCCGCATGACACATCACAAATAAATGATCCTTTCCCAGCATGATTTCTGACTTCTGTGTGTGAGTACTACTGTACGCGCGTGCGTGTGTGTGTGAGCATGTGTGTGAGCGGGTTATCGCCTCACAGGTCTGCTGTGATTGATAGGTCCTGGTTGGGAGGTGACTCTGTGTCTTCTGTTCTCTTACTACACTGACAGATTTCTGTCCCTCGCTCTCATTCACTCTGACAAATCATCCCCCAACTCCTCCGGCAGATAGTTCGACAAACAGGAAGTGGAAAATACACATGACAGGGGAAGGAGGTGGCGTCTAAAGAAGCAACGCAAGCACTTCACGGACCGGGGTTGTTTCTTTCGTACATTCACAGCATCTTGGTCGCTCCCTGGGGTCTGCTCCATCAGCTAATAAATAAATAAGGAAATAAAGCTCTTCATCTACTCCTGACCATATCCCACCCCTCCTCCTCCTCCTCCTCCTCCTCTGTCCAGCAGACAGGTAGAACCGAGACAGATTGAAAAGAAGATAGAGCCCTGGGGGACAGATCAGATTCTCAAACATAGTATTGAGATGACAGCTTCAAACTGCAGCCCGACGACATTGATTGAAAAGTCAAACTCACGAGGGACCAACATCAGAGCTCTGTAGCACAGTCAGGACCAAGCAGATCTGCGTAGAGCACATTTTTTTCTGCATGTGTGGTCTGTTTATCTGAATGCAAATTGCAGTAATTTTAGGACTAACTCTGCACACTTTTTCTTTTGAGCTCTGTCGCTTGTCTCAACCTCCATGTACATCACAGCTGATCGCCAGATGTTATTTACAGCTGAAAAACGCTGTAAATGAGTTTTCTTTCCCGTGTGGCTGACCTCTGTAGCAGCAGAGCTGTACACCCTCGGTCCAGCCATGCGCTTGGTGTTTTACCAAAAAACCTCTGGCTCACGTTGCACTGAGGTGACACTGGCAACCAGGTCTACCAATTAGCAGTGTTGTGTTTGGAGGAGTTGAGATCTCTGTCTCTGAGCCTTCAGTTCCAGCTCGCTAGAGTTGTCGGAATCTGTCTTCAAGCAGCTTGACGGGGTGCTGGGAAGGTCCTGGAAGGTCCTGGAGGGTCCTGCAAGACTGCACACATTGAAAAACTAAACAGGGTTTTTGTCACCGCCGACACCTCCTTTTACTCTCATCTAAACTCACTCATTTTCTTTGTGTCTCCACAGACTTGCTTCTGTAAGATACAAACGGTCTGGAGGGGAAAACACACCCTTTTCTTTCTGCTTCACTTTCTTTGGTTTTCTGTCCGTCCATTTCTGCAACTCACTCACAATCCTCATTTTATTCAGGAGTCTTTGAATTTGTTATTTCTTCCCTGGTTTTTTTTTTTTTTTTTCTTTTGTAGTAGCTGGGAGGAGGAGAAAAGTAGGGAGAACTTTTTGGTCTCTATGGAAACAGAGTAGACTGAAGCTCGGCTCAGCAGCTGCGACACATGATGGAAACTTCAAAAGGAGATACTGTACATATAACAGTCACCTTTATGCAACGTCTTTTTTACTTATTTAACTTTGCACATCAGAAGTGTGAGACTGTGTAGTTTTCTCTGGACCCCTCTTTAATCTGACGAGTGATGACGTGTACGAGGGTGTATTAAAAAAAAAAAGCTCATGGACTGCTCAAGGTTTTGCGTGAACGTTCTGCCGATGGTGACCAGCACAGAGCAGAGGGACGTTAGAGCCTTTTGTAAATAACTATTCCAAGTTTACACACGTTTTTGTGACCACTGGCCAACCGGGTGGGCTTTCTTTGACATTTGTGGGGTTGTGCACCATGAATTCGTCCCTCAGAATCAGACTGTCAACACTGAGTTCAACTGTGACATTTTGAGGCATCTGAGGGCAAAAATTTGAAGTAAATGACCTGAATTGTGGCACAATGACACCTTGGTTCTCCAACATGCCCGATCGCAGCGCCTCGTTCCTCCCCGCCACTGCTACTCACCGAATTTGGCTACTGGCTTGAACTAACAAGCATTTGTCGATGACGGGAATTTTTAGAAGGGGTAGCTCTAATTGGGTGATTAGTGCGGTAAATCCAAACCAGAAAGTCCAGTTTTGAGTAGTTTGTCGCCTGAACCAAACCTGCTTTGTGTTGCTGAAGAATTATTTTGCTCTGTGGATTGCAAAAGAAGTGATGGATGGAAAAGACTGGAGAAACTGACAGAACGGGACATCTCCTGTTCACGACATAAATTTGAATATTCTGTTGAAGAACCCATGGATGGCTCCATATTCTCCATTCTCTTGCTTTTTTGTGTTCAACTACCAGTTTTAAGATGTGTGTGTGTGTGTGTGTGTGTGTGTGTGTGTGTGTGTGTGTGTGTGTGTGTGTGTGTGTGTGTGTGTGTGTGTGTGTGTTATTAATAATTTCTTTCTTTAATGAACCATGAGACATAGAGCAATCCACGGTATCTACACTTCATCCCTTCCTCTCTGTCTTCCCGTCCAGCTCTGCTTTACGCCACCATCTTTGGAAACGTGACCACCATCTTCCAGCAGATGTACGCCAACACCAACCGCTACCATGAGATGCTCAACAACGTCAGGGACTTCCTGAAGCTCTACCAGGTCCCCAAGGGCCTGAGCGAACGCGTAATGGACTACATCGTCTCCACCTGGTCCATGTCCAAAGGCATCGACACGGAGAAGGTGAGACTCTTTTTAAAGTAATGTTTTGTTATTGCTGTGATGTGATTATCAATGCCTGGGCTGAAAAACTCAGACAACACGCAGCTTTTTGCTGTTCGCACTGATAACAAAGACATCAAGTTACATTAGAGGAAGCAAAATCTGGATGGTGACAGTTTTAGATGCAGCAGTCGAACGTACAACACCATATAAAAACACTATATTTGTTAAACTCATTTACCAAGACAGCCGTGTCCCAAAGACAAATAAGGAATCCTTAGACAAAACATTAAAACACGACAGAAGCATAAAGCAGAAAACATAAAACTAGCAGAGTGGCCCACTGTGATGTCTCTTACTGTTACAACCTCATTTTCTCAACACACGCTGAGAGGTGAACTTTTGACCCTCTGAACCGCACACACTGCTGAGGTGCACACTCGGTTTACATTTAAAAATGATATCATATCCAAATAATTGCAGAAATATCTCAGCGAGAATTCTAACTGCGGCGGCCCCGTCAGAGTCTGAATCTGCTGCCGTCTCTGCGCAGGAGCACAGCAACACGGGGGGCTGTAGACAGTACGAGTTCAAGACTATTTTTACTGAAAGCAGTTATTAAACTGTGAAAACTGTGTTGTATAACAAAGAAGCTTATTCTGCGATGGTGGTGGGAAAAAAGGAGATATGCGAGAGGTTCCACAGGACTGAGATGTAAATGAAAGTATGGCGACAAGAAAACTGTACAGACTAACTGAACAAGCCGGAAGAAACAAACCAATACAAAAATAACACTGTCCATATAGAGAAGATTAAATTAGATCAACAATAAATTAAGTCACTCGAAAAGCTCAGTTACTACTAAACTGACCACAAAACAATGATCAGAAATCTCAAATAATTGAAGCAGCAATCATTTTTGGCGACAGATTGTTCAAGTCTGTTTTTGCTAATTCGACGGCAGATAATCTGAGCACAAAGTGAGGCGCATGGTTCAAAGGGTTTGTACTTAACATCTGAATTTAATCACAGGTGTGTTTTAAGCGTTATATCAAATAAACCAGCGTCATCTCCATTTAGAAGCCAACTGTGTCTGCACCTTGATGGTTTGCTATGATAACGCTATATAAACCAAGTAGTAGAGAGGAGTTCTTCTCTGCAGAGGAAATAGATCTGCTCGTGTGCAGATTCACAATAATAATCTCTCACATGGTAATCTTATTCTTTTACATGATTATGCATTGCTGCGTGTCCCTGTGTGTGTGTGTGTGTGTAACAAAGCACAGTGTACGAGCATTGTGTAGGCACATATTACTCTCATAATAAAACATCCTTAGAATAACAGTAAAACACTGCATCATTGACTTAAGACCAGTTTGTTTGTTAGTCAATCATCCCTCTGCTGCTTCAAGATATCAGGGAACCAACAATGCTGCTGTCCACTCCTCATTTTAACACTTGTATAGGAGCTCAGAGGGGCTCAAGAACATTTGCTGTTTAAACAAAGTGAACGCTGCATGGATGACAACCGTGTCACTCTGAAACAAGTAAAGACACTTTGTGCTGTGCTTTGTGCCGGCTGTAAGATACAGTGTAAATATTGTTTTGGATGTTACCTCTGGAGAAACCTAATGAAAGCAGTTTCCTTTGCAGTTCAGAGTCAAGTTGTTCTTTGTTGACCTGGGAACTAACTGAGTGTCGACCTCACTGTGATGTCAGCCATCGGTTTGTGAAATGCTGCTTTAAAGCCTCCAGTCAGGCAGAAACGCCCCCAAACATGCCTCCCTTTGATACCTAATATCTCATTAATGATGTAATTATTTTCAGAAAGACAACCACAACACTGATCGGAAGGAGTTAATTAAGCTAATGACAGTGTAATGACTTGTGGAAAACATTTAATGACTTTGTACTTTATGGGAGAAGTTGATGCTTTTTGAATGGGAGTGGGGTTTTTTTTGGAGCCCGCCCCTAGTGGCCCTCAGTGGAATTACAATTTTAGGCACATTTGGTGACCAAGGACTACGTCCATTTTTATATCCGCTCTGTGGAACTGACCCATCAAAACATCCTGATCCTGGATGGCTACAAGGCAGCTTGTGATTTCTGTGAATTTTGTTATTTTCCCATTTATATTCCTCCTTTTTCATTTTAAATCACCCTTCTATCCTGATACCCCCAGTGTATGTAGAGGTAATTACAGAGTCTTGAGGAGTCTTGTGCCAGCCCACAGTATAAATACCTTGCAGTCAGAACTGGGGCCAATTAGTTTTTTTTTGTCACTTTGGGAGCTGTTATACTGTACACAGTCAGCTGTTTATGCGAGTGCACATCCAGAAAAGGCTAGAGGCTCCCTAAAGCATCTTGGTACCACTAATATCCTCCACTTTAAATGGAGCAAAGACAATTTTCAAAGACCATTGTGTTGTGTTTTCAAGTTGCAGGGGCTTTTATATGATTTATTGTCTTCCCCTAAGTCAATTTAGTTCAAATTGAACACGGCAGGATTAAAGGGGATCAGATAATATTTTGTTTTTGTTTTACCTCCCGTAAATTCTTCAGTTAATTAGACTGGATTTTAGAATTTGTGTAATGAGCTGGACAAAGCGATTACAATTCACATGAGATGTTTTTCTCACAGTTGTTTTCCAGAGGGAGTTAATGAATGTTAGAAAAACGAGCTCAATTTTCTAAACTTTAGTAACACACAAGCCATGAGCTGCAGTAAAGCTGCAACAGACAAACCTTCAGTTGGAAGTCGAATCTTTGAATGTCGCTGATGGCTTCTTTCTGCTGAAGTATTTTTGAGCAACAAACAGCCTTCTGGTGTCTCTGCAGCTGACCTCACTCTCCGACCCAACACCATCAGATTATGTGTGGTACACGCTGCCCTGGAGGACAATGAGATGGAAGCCAAACTTTTCAATCACTCAACACATTTGTAAAAGTCATGACAGCGAGAGGGCTCGAAAGAGAAACTCACCAGATCATCTCAGAAACTGCACGGCTCTCTCACTGGGCTCCTAAAAACTCGCCCATTGTTACTGTGTAGACTCAATGCAGTTCTCTTAACATGTGAGAGACTGAGTTGATGATTGGCTTTTTGGTCTGCGGTACCACAGACAGAGTTGATATAACCAACATTTTTCCTTGACAGGAACACGCTGCCTTTAGGATAAGTTTTAGTACCAAACTATGAATGACCTAAAAGTCCAACTTTCATCAGATATTTGTTGTCAGCCTAGTATCACGCCAAAGTGTGTAATACACCCGTCCGTCCACGAAAAGACATCTTGTCAGGGTTGCGTGTTAAAGTCCAGGAGGAAAGTTTGGGTGGTTGGATAGATCAAACCCAGCATCTTCAGCCAGGATACCAGGGTTTAAGTTTGTGAATAGTGATGTGGATTTCTTTAAAGGAGGGGTCTTTAACCTTTTTTTTTCTTTTTTTTCTTCCTTTGAGAGCTACTTTGATCAAATAAAAGTGTCCGAGAGCTACTCGTGTCGCCCCGAGTAGTTTTTATTTTCTCATAACCCTCACCATGAGGTTTTTCACACCATGTGGTGCAATGACGGTTGGAGATGCCAAGTCATC
The DNA here is from genome assembly GCF_029030835.1 of Brachyistius frenatus. Taxonomy (NCBI): domain Eukaryota; kingdom Metazoa; phylum Chordata; class Actinopteri; family Embiotocidae; genus Brachyistius; species Brachyistius frenatus. The sequence continues at coordinate 363,408 of NW_027210767.1, read as the reverse complement.
GCCATTGAAAATGCAACTGTTGCAAGTCACTCACTCCCACTATCCTCATTCATGTTTTAAGACACTACAAATTATTTAAAAAAGTAACACAGTTAAAACAGAAGTACTGAGTCGTTGCCGTGGAGATGTTACACTGTCTGTCTGGTTGCTTTCGTGATGCAGACCGAAGAACTGAAAGTAGTTACAAGTTTAAAATTAGCAATCTTTGCTCTGAGCTGGTCCAAAGGCGGTTGCAGCTGACAGTGAAGCATTGGGGATGAAATGACTGAAGCTCTGAGTCTCCAGATAAGGAGTGAGTTTCTGCTCCAATTAAAGGAGATTGTATATCTCTAGATATAAAGAATTGGAAAAAGTGTAAAGTGTAAAATATATCCTCATTATCTTCTAAAGACAACCCGTCTAAACCATCATCTTGCTGCTAATACACCTTCAAATCCTGTTTGCTGCAATGAATCCTCCGCGGGATTAATCCCTTTACGTCTCTCCCGGTATTTCAGGTCTTGTCCATCTGTCCCAAGGACATGCGGGCCGACATCTGCGTCCACCTCAACAGGAAGGTACGTATCCATTGTGTTTTTTATATTCTTGCATCAGTCCTGTCGCCACACTTAATCTGGTTCACCAAATAATAAATGAAACGACACTAATAGAGTGACTATTGTCTCAATTTTGGGCTCACAGTATGTTTAATATGATATATCTAATTATACATTAAGTCCCTGTGTGCAAAGTTTTAACTGTGATTACAGAAGTTTTCATTTGTTCTGCGACTGTACAGAATTTGGGTATGAAATGTCAAAATAAACTGTATAACTCTCATTATTCTTGCTTTTAATTATAGTTTTTAGTCCGTTTTAGTGGAAGCACTTTCTGTACCTACTCGCACAAAAAGAATAAAAATTGAGAGTGTGAGAAATGTCCTTATTGCCCTTGAGTGCAGTGACATTCTCCAAACATCTGAACCCACACTGAACTGTCTTCACGCAAACTGATTTTTAGCTTTAGTGGAGTGGACGGTTCATTTCGTGTTTCCTCCAACTGTGCAGAGTCCCAGCCCCCTCTGATGTTTTCATTACATAACTAAATGGAGCCTAAGTCTGCTCAGAGGCTTCCAGGCATCGCTCGACACATCCGATATTGGTTCCCAAACTTTGGCAGACTCAAAGTGCCAAACTGTTTCCATCAGAGGACACCTTCGGTTGTGTAATGACGGTCTCCGGTGACGACGACACACAAGTGACTAAACTTAGTCAGTTAGTTTTCAGCGTCTCACTCTAAATAATAACCCCGAACACCGTACAAGCTTTTTATTTATCAAATGCAGTGATTGTACAGGAGTGTGTGTTAATGACAAGAACTATGCCGCACAACCCTTAAACCAGAGCAAGAAAAGCTTGTGACAAAGTTGTAACAACACAGTAAAGATAGACGGCGACAACACTCTCAGGGTTTAGTTTCACAAATGATGTGGATTTTTTTTAAAACATCGATTTTTACACATTTTCACCAATATTTGATTAATTAGAAAATAATGCTTAATAGTAAAAAGTGAGAGCAAAATACAAATGTGTTGTTCATTAAGCACCTCAAAAGTAATTAAAAGACAAAAAAACAGTAAAAGTCAATCTGAACGTCACAGTTTTTAATTAAGTTTGGTGAAGTTTTGTAACCACAGAAAGATTTGCAATATTTTCTTAAATAATAAATCAAAAATTATCAGCAATGTGGCAATAAAATAATAAGTAAAAATTCTGATCCCACTAACAGAGTTTTTATCTTTTTTCTTATAAAATGAGACTCATTTATGATCTAAAATGCAAGCTCCAAAGAGACTCGCATCTCTCCTCGAGCGCTTCAGGACAGAAGGAAATGATGTAAAAACGCTTTGCTGCTCTGATGGATCATCTTTTTTAAGTTATGTTTTTATTTATTTTCTATATATTGTAACACATCAGAATATAGCTCACACAAACCCGAGCAATCATCATTACAGTGTAAAGTTCAAATAACGTGAACTTTAAAGTGTAAAATCTGAGTTCCTGTTCGTCAACAAACGTCTCCAACCTGTGCTGACTAATTCTAACACTGAGCTCCTGTTGCCGTAGCAACATAACAATCTGCCTCCGTCTCACTCAGGTGTTCAACGAACATCCGGCGTTCAGGTTAGCCAGCGACGGCTGCCTGCGCTCGCTGGCTGTGGAGTTTCAGACCACCCACTGCGCGCCGGGGGACCTGATCTTCCACGCCGGGGAGAGCGTCGACACCCTCTGCTTCGTGGTGTCGGGGTCACTGGAGGTCATCCAGGACGACGAGGTCATCGCCATCTTAGGTATGTGGCCAAGCAAGTGTTGGTGTAACATTGGGAATCAAATTTCCATAAACAATTTTTTTTTTTTTTTTAAATGGAGTTTCAGCACCTTGATTTATCCAGAATCTGTGCGTCTTCGAGCGCATGTGGATTTCTAGTCCAGTCGCACAAATGTGAGAATCAGCAACAATTTCTTAGTTTTACGTCTTAGTAAATAACGGTGGGATTTGGACAGTTGGTTGAACAAACGAGACATCTTTCGGCATCCCCTCCTGGATTTTTCTGACCTTCCCTCGACATTAAAATAATCAGCTGCAGCTGCAGTGGGGATTTAACGCCGTGTTTGAAGGTAGAAATTAAGCCTCTTTTGTTGACTGACTATTGTGCTGCATGAAGACATCCACAGTGGAAAAGTGAAGACTTCTAAGGAAGACAAAGAACAACAAAAAAAAAGGGGTCTGACTGGTGGAAAGATTTCTGTGTACGAGAGGTAAATACTCAACTCAAGTGATTATTATATTGGGAATAAAGTAATCGTAGCAAACCAGAATATGTAGTTTGTTTATCAGGTTACACACAAAAGAAGACAGGAAGAACATGTGAGACTTAAAATATGTGGGAGTAAAGAGGAGGTGAAACAAACCAAACACTCCCCAACATTTTTCAACTACAATTACTGCCTTATCCAATTGTCAAATTACAGTTGAACATTGAGTCCAAATGAACGTTTATACCAAATTTAAAGAAATTCCCTGGAGATATTCCTGAGATCTCGCGTTCAGGAGAAAAGGACGGATGTGAGGGCCCAGTGATATTGACCTTTGACCCACAAAATCAAGTCCCTTAATTGTGGAGTTCACGTGAACGCTTGAAGAGGCATTCCTGAGACAATCGCGTTCATGAGAATTGGAGATGGGAAAACATGGAAACACAATTCCTCCGGCTATTTCCTGCATGGAAGCATAAGAACTTCATTCAGTGGGATTTTTTGATAGTTTGATAGAAGATTGACCAGCCGACCGTTGAGTTTTCATGTTTTTATTTGGTATGAAAACCCAACATTTTGGTTGATGGTGATGCATCGATGCCAACCGGTCAGATAAATAAAAATAAAAAAAATCACTCAAACTTGAACAATAATTAGCATTTCTATGTTTAAACTTGATATTTGAAAATGTAAACGGTTGAACAAAAAGCTTGTTTGTAAGTGTGAGGGCAGTCACTTGAAAACCGGCATTGATTTGACGTCATTTGTGACTTTCAAGTGTTAAACACAAACAGAGTGTTATCTGCCGCCGTGCATATTGCTCTGTGCAGCCTGGCACTCTAATATGTATAAGGAGGAGGAGGAAGAGCGACGGGAGAGGAAGAATGAGAGGCTCACGGAGATAATGTCAGGGAAACTCCTTCTTACTGAGACAGGCACAGATAGTGCTGATGGCAAAAAAAAAAGAAAAGAAATGGCTGCAGCAGCCGGTGGAGCGCTTGTTCTCCCAGATGAGAGTTTACTGACGGCGAGTAACAAGAAGGAAAGATTATTAAAAAAAAAAAATTAAAATTTAAAAATTGAGTGCCCAGCAGATGGGTGTTTTTAACATCTTTTGGTGTAAGTAGAAGTTTTGATATCAGATTCTTTTTAATTGAATTTGCTAAAAGAATCCAGGATAACGATACTATCCCACTATCTGTTGAAAATAACAACAATATTCACAGTTTGGAGCAGTGTCACGTCATACCGGTGTAGATGATGCAGCAGATAGTGAGTGGGTGAGAGAGCAAGAGAGACCGATTCATGTTGTTATGCACAAAAGCTTAAGGTGATGTGTTATAGATATATTTACCACCTTGAGCGCTCCTGGTTTTGAGTCATAGGCTATTTTACTTATCTGTGTCTGTTTTTAATAAAAAATGTTCAGAAATGCCATGCTTCACTATAAATGGATATTTCTGCCCGCCACTTCGACTGCTTTAACTTTGCTGCTTTATTCTCGGATGTTATGAAGGAAGAACGGTGTCTATGATAAATTAGCGTAATGTTATGGACGACAGTGATCCCAGACCACAGAAACTGCAGCAGCTTTAACACCGAAATCACCAGCTGCAGATCCACTGCAACGGATGGGGAAAAGCAGCCGTAGTTTATGATGAACGAAATAAGAAATGCACAGGAAAGGAAGAAAAATTAACAACAAAACAGATAAGAATAAAAGAACGAGGAACTTTTCGTCTCTGCAGAGTCTTTATTTGTGTCGCCTCTCCACCTCCTTAACTTCATTATGACGACAGATGAGACGAGGCAGCAGTCGGAGGTTCATAAAAATCACATTAGATATTTGACGGATTGCTTCTTTTCACTGAGGACATTAATCAATAAACTGTCAGCTAGTTGTCATAAGCAGATGATTGTTGGGTTTTTTTCAACACACCTGCGGCCGTTTTATTTCCGACGTGGTTCCTTTGTGACATTTTGAATCCATCGGGGTCGGACCGGTTCAACAGGGAGAGAATCTGCTGCCGTAGCTCCCTAAACGTAGTTACAGGTAAAAGTGTGATTTTTAAACCTGGCAAATTATTTCACATGGAGTTTCTTTTCAAACCGACTCATCAAATTCATGTAGACAGAGCAATTATTTGGTTTTCTGGTGGCTTTAACTTTACTTCATGTTACTCAAAAAAAAGTTTTTGAACTTCTATTAAATATGTGAATATTAGAGAGCAGATCTTGTTTTGGATTTTAAACTGAACCTCAACTGAAAACAGAATCAGGTCTTTATTTCTAATTTCCCCCTTTTCTTTTTTTTTAATAAGTTTATATTTATATTATAAATAAATAATAAATGATTTTTTTTTTTTTTTTTTTTTTTCCTGATGTGCTCCTGTCTGTTGTGTTAGTTTGCTGTCAATGTCGAGTCAACACTCGCTCCATCTGTTTCATATTAAAAGCCTTCACCGCTGCTTCAGGGATCTGAATCGTGCGTCAGGTCTTCGTTTAACATCTGTCTGACACGTCAAGTTTCATTAACAGCAGCTTGACGGCAGCAAATATGTGTCGATGAGAACGAACGAACCAGTTGAGAAACTAGCATCGTCATGACTGAGTGCTGATCAAGGCATGAAGATGACAATGGTGTTGTGCTGATTGGATCACCGCTGTGTGAATGAAGATGATGCCGAGTTTAGATATAGTTTGAGAATTATCAGCGATCTCTTGATCCAACTTTGGACCTGACTGAAACATGTCGGCAGCTGTCAGATGAATTGCCATGAATCCTCCTGACTTTAATGATCAGCCGGCTTTTATATTAGCGCCACCTGCTGGTTGACATGTTTGATTCTGAATGAAATGTCTCCACAACTGTTGGGAGGATTGTCATCAAATTTAGTTCAGACCTTAGAATTATAATCACGTTGGTAATTTTCATTTCCCATCATAACACGAATATTTCTGTTGACTAATTACGGAACTTATCTATGTTTAGTAAATCAAACAACCAAAATTCACGTGATTTAAATGTGCGTCATCAAAACAAGATGCTATTTTCTTGCTTGATTCTGCTCACAAAAAGCATGAAAGGATTCAGTTGCGTCATTAAATAATTAAAATGTCCCTCAATCCCCCTGCGTCGCCTTAGTTTAAGTATCTTGTCACCTTTTTTTTTTTTTTTTTTTTTTTTAGGTCTGTTTATAGATTCAAACACACCACGAGTATTTTGGAGGTTTTGTTTGCAAATTTTAAAGATTTTGTTCCATAAAAATGCCTTGGAAGTCTGAATGATTCCAGCTGTATGTGAGGAGATAACAGGACAGTGAAAAATGACTGCGCCGAACAGCCTCTCTCCGTGTTGTCTACGACACGACTGCTTATTTATGTTAAACACTTGTATATTTCACAAGGGCTCCGTGTTGGGTAAAAAACTCAACTCTGTGATCTTAATTGGATCGCTTACAAGTTGTTGTCGAACCTTTTGTTGCATAGCAGCCAGGAAAAATGTTTGAGTCATTATCAACGATGATTACACCTGCAGGAGAACAAGGTAGCTGTCTGAGGGAAAGGAGGAAGGAGAAAAGAAGAGGAGGTCAGTGGAGATGGATGGAGAAAAGATAAGATGCTGGAAGGACTGAGAGGAGCTGTAATATAAGATAGAGGTTGAAGGAAAGCAAGACGAAATGTGTTTGTGCGTCTTCACATCAAAAGGAGGCTTTGCTCTGAAAATCACTTCCCTCTTTTAAGTTGTCCTCAGATGTGCCATCCTCAGCCAACTTCCTTTTTCTCGCCTGGTGAAAAAGAAAAGGAAGACGTGCCAGCACCATGTTAGGAAACACAAAGAGAACAAAGAGGGATAGTTAGGTACAACGAAAGAACGAGAAGGTATAGGACAACAGCAGGGTTTAGGAAAGTGGTGGCACTTTAAGAACGAGACAAATTGAATTCAGAGAAGAGAATGTTTTGAAAGGAAAGGGAGAAAGACGGTGATAGAAGGGAGAGGATAGAAAAAAGAGGAAGAGTAAAACATACTGTACATGAATGAAGAGTGGAGAGGATGGAGGCAGATGGAGAGGTAAGAGAGTTGTTGATGTTTTAACAGAAACTAGAGAAAGTGGAGACCAACTTACAAGTGATGAAGACAAGGAAAGGATGAAGGAACAGAGGTTTAGGAAGAGGTTGAAAAGAAAGGACAGAGGAGATGTAAAGGATGAAGGAATGAAGGAGACACAAGGAAATGTTTGAGGGGCGGGGGTCTTGGAAGGGATTGAGAGAACGGGAGAGAGAATGGAAGGTAGGGACAATTAAGTAAAGTGGAAGGAGCGGAGGAGAATGGAGGGCAGAAGAGGAAGAGGAGGAAGAGGGGGGAGCGAGTGTGTGTTGGCTGTGTTTTTAAAGCCGGTGATTTCCCCAGGCTGAGCAGAGAGGCTGCTCCTCGAGGCTGTAACACGCGCTGCTCTCATTAGAGGTCACGGGCACCGGGTGGACACAAACACATAAACAGAAACACACACTCTCGAGCAGCAAAGTCACACATAAGAGTATGTATTTTTATAGAGACTTTTTAATGTGCGGGCTGTGAAAATGAGTTTTATTTTGGGGGGGATAATAAAATATCTAAATGCTCCAAACACAAGTGAGAATGAGGAAACACACACACACACACACACACACACACACACACACACACACACACACACACACACACACACACACACACACACACACACACACCAGCACACATACAGGAAACAAACTCATTTATATATTTTTTCGCAAAGTCCTGCAAATTTACTGACAAACCTTACTTTACAAATTGTATCCCAATTATTTAGAAAAGCTGCTGCAAAATGAAGCTTTTTTTTTTTTTTTTTTTTTTTTTTATTGCAACAGTTTAAAAAAAACTTCTTTTTTTTTAAATCCCCTGACACGAAGCAATTGATATCTGGAAGGAAAAATGTTGGCTGGCAGCTCAGTTTTTGAGGCTGGGCTGTAGGCCAAAGAATTAATTTTTTTTTTTTTTTTTTTAACATAGTTTGAAACTCAATTTTTGCGTTATTTCTTACTTCATCCGTCCTCAGCAGATACAGCAAACATTCACTGATGGAGGATGCAGTTATGTGTAAATCCTTGTTCACTGTGATTATTGACAGTTTTGTTAAGTTGATTAGCTAGTTAGCTACTTCATTAACCGCTGCACCAGGAATTGCCAACTAAAAACAGAGTAGATAATCATCATCATGGATGTACTGTCTCGTAGCACGGCTTTACCGAAATGAAGTAGCAGAATATAAATGCGCTAAAATGATAGCTTACTCCATTTTTTATTTTGTTTCAATAGATTGCTATTTGTAGATGATGCGAATGGTCCAACTCGGATTCAGGTTAAGATAAAAACTTCACACAGAAGGTGAATTACTTTAAACTTTCCATTTTTAGCCCTACTAGTAGTACAGCTGTAAGAATGGCGAAATCCTTGTTTTAATTCCTGCATTTGTGTGGGCAGTTTAATATTTGTAAAACCCCCCAAAAAAAGACAGCTAAAAAAGTACTCCAAAGCAGCTGCACTGCTTTGTTACATTTCAAATATCCACGTCTATATCCTGTGCTACAATATGTTGGACCGTTATACCCATCAATCAAAGCAATTGCAAAGTCTGAAAAACATATTGAGAAAATATAAATCCAATCACTTTCAAATCTAGTAGTTTGGTTTCTCACGAAGTTTAATATTTTGTTAAAAGTATGCTTTTACCTCAATGTTCCACACACCGTCGCCTGCTTGTATCAAAACTTGGATTAATTGTCGGTCTTTAAATAGACGCGCACACGTCATCATCCCTTTCGCCTTTATTATCGAGAGGATTTTTCTTCTCCTGTCACTCAGAAAATTCAATCAGCCCCTTCTTCCTTTTTTGTTTTGTTTCGCCAATACGACGAGCTGATTAATTTTTGTAATCCATTATTCATGCTCGGTTATGAGGAGGGGATTTAGGTCTGGACTTCTGTTCACACAGCAATATGTTCTGGCCCAGAGAGCAATAGCAGTGGGCACGAGGGGAGATGATCATCCAACCACATATGAGTCTGGCTGCATCACAAGATCCAGTAATAAGAATCCGTGCAGGGCTGTTTTGATGTGGAAAAGATTAGAAGAGGAATACATTAAGAGTGCAGGTTAAAACGACTCTGATGAAAGGCAACCTGCCGCGGTAGCTTCTTGTAAAATGTCTTAATGCGGAGCTGCTTTTAATGACTGATGTGACATAATGTCCTTGTAAAAGTACTGACATTTAATACTTTACTCCCGAAATGCATACATCTACATCTACTTGTTGTCCCGTAAACACATCCTGGTTTTGCACCACCTGTTCATGAATCCTCCCCTTTTTGTTCTCCAAGTGAGGAAATAAACTGTCTGTTTGAACCGCTCCTGTTTGCCCCGTTAGCGACGTAATGCAGTAACTTTGATACAAACTCAGCACTTCCTGTATCTGTTTAAAAGTAAAAGCCCTCTAGCATTTAAAAAGCCCTTCATTTCTAGGCTTTTATTGTGAAACATGTGCAGAAACGTGTTGTTTGTAGCTGAAATCGGCAAATTTTGCATTTTCACGTGAAACTTGAGCAAAGAAGAGCACGTCAAGTTGTGTGCCAAACTTTGGAAATCGACAAAAGAGACCCTTGAAATGCTTCAGAAAGTCTACAGCAGTGAAGCAATGAGCTGTGAGGTTCTGAAGCATCTTGGGGAAAACATTCAACGTAAGTGACCTGAACTGTGGCGCAATGGCATGTTGAGTTCATAGCAAAGACGCGCAAGTTTCTTGTCCCCAGCCACTTAATCGTCGCTCTTCATCACCTCGATTTGGCTCCCTGTGACTTCTTTTGGTCCCTCACACAAAATTCGATGTTTCTTCGCTCAAGTTTCAGCTTCCTCCTGCTCTGTGCTCATCATAAACTTGTTGCCGTAGGAACAGTGGTAACACAACTTGACCGTGCGCTTGTGTGTGCGCTGCTACTTAGACAGATATCACTACGCCAGTGGTTTGAATGCACAGTCCTTAATTTCTTACTAAATCGGTATTCACCAATAAAACTTTTGAATGATTCATTGGATGATTATAACAATGTGTAGCTGGGTTGTTGGGAAAAAAAACCGACAGTAAAGTGTTCCATTTTTGGCTTTTTTTTTTTGTGGCTTGGTACTTTGATTCTAATATGTGCGTAAAACAAACCGCTACTGATGCGTTAACACATGACTTTCACAAAATAAAACTTTACAAAACCAACTGCCTTTGCAATCTAAAGCTCGTATAAATACTTCCCTCGGGTCGTGAAGACTCGACACAGCAGCTTTCCGGAATTGATGCATCAATTATTATAATTAACGGTCTCATTAGCATAAGTGGTTCTGATTGATTTCATGCTGGTCATGTTGGGACTTTTAGGCAGATCGAGTTCCCCTCATTGGGAACAGAAGGAGCTTCATTTAACTTCTTTCTTCATTTTTTTTTCTGCAGTGGATGTCTCAAGTTGAGATTGTTAATCATTCATTAATTCATGTCTGAAAAGGGGAAAAAATTAGAACAGTGTTGCATCGTAACTGTTTATCTGTGGCAGAACCAGTATTTGTCTAAAAGTCTGGGAGTACTACAATTAGAAGAAAGGGTGCTTCTAGTAGCAGTACTTCTAACACTGTAAGTGCTGTTAATGCTGCTGTTGGGAGGATATCACTGTCACAGCAGCTGTATAACCGTCTCCACCTCCTCGGCTCAGGATAATGGCCTGACAGAGGTTACAGCAGCATCAGCACACCAGCTGTAAGCAGCCTGAAATGCCTCTTACTGGACCCTCGCCTGGCGAGCTGGACTGCGAGATAAAGCAATATGGAGGACACGCACCCACCCACGGGCAATTTCGTTTTCTGCTGATGGGGGGATAGCGGCGAAGGAAGCGGTCAGTGTCATCCACACACTTGTCAGGACGTTAACTGTGAGCTAATCTCCAGTGTGATTCATTCAGAAACCTGTAAGATTATATGAGTAAACAGCGCTGGATAACACTGCATTTGTCTTAAAATGTGGAGTCTGTGATTCTGGAGAAAAACTGCTGATATTTGAAGACACCCATCTGAATATGAAAAAGGTTATATGTAGAATTTGATATTCACTCCGTTGCTTTGCATCTTCGAACTGTGAAGGAATGTTTTCTTTCCGTGTCCAGATGGGCTCCGTTCATTCGGTAATAGATCAGACCCCGCCCCTTTCTGGGGGAAAGCAAGTGACCTTTTGCCATAGGCTTTAAGTTAAAGTAGCGGTACAAAACCAAACTTCTGGAAAACCACCACTGTTTAATTAGTTGGTAGATGATCCAAAGATATCGTGTCAAGTAAATATATGTCCACTCTGCCTTCAGTCCCTCAGCCGGTATCAAACTGGTGCTATAACCCCCCTCCAGTGGTCAGAGGTGTCCTACGTGGATATCAATTTTACCATACTGAATCTCCAGGTGAGCAAATTACCTGCAAAATATTTTACTTTTCAGTCCTGCTCTATAATTGGATCCTCCATAACAACAGCACTAAACCCTGTGGATAGTTCTATAATCACTGAGCATGGAATCGACCTGAATGGAGTCTTGTTTTGAAGTTATGGGAAAAATGTTCTGTCTCTGCAGTCAGTTTGCGATCGACATACTTCTGATTTGTTGTGGTGGTTGCCTTTTAAAATCAAAACAGTTCAGTCTTAATTGAAAAAGTTCTTCAATACTTATATTGAAGAACTTTGAATTAAAGTTTGACAGTGTTGACCACTGTTGGGAGGTTTTAACTCCCGAGTTTACCTTTATTTTGTAGTACTTTTCAGCTTTATTTTGCCATTTAAAACGTATTCGAAAAGTAATCAAAAGTAAAAAGGTACATCACTTTGAAGTGATTAAAATAGTTACATATTACATTTTTACAAAGGTAACTAGTAATCTTATCTCATTACACTTGAAAAATAAAATCTTAAACAGAGATTGCAAGCAGACAGAAGCAACAACCGACTCGGCAAATACACTCGGGTTAAATAGAAACACTTAAAACACATAAACCTGAAAAATACTCGACTCACAGAAGGACCTTTTTGTACCACGCATACTGTGTGTAACAGTGGGCATCAAACACTTGAGTCACAATATTAAGAGCGATGTCCTCGGTTGAGTGATCAGTAGCATTACACTGCCCCGGCGATCGGGGTCACGGCACCAAACTACCCATCACCATCCGTCGCCACCCGCCCAATCATAACAGTCCCCGCTGTGATTTTTTTTAACCCTGTTGTAAGTGTCATGCTCTGCGCTCTCTTCCCAAACATCACCCCCTCCACCCGACGCCGCGGCCACATCCAGACAGCTAATTGGCGAGAAGCTGCGGCTCTCCGGGGAGCTCATTCCAGATTCCTGCTGCCTGAGCCTCTGTTGGATGTTCAGAGGGGAAAAGGCCCTCCAGGGTGCAAAGGAGGGTTTGTCAAGATGAGATCCACTCACTCACTCACACTCTCTGTCGGCATGTTGGAAGCGGTGCATGTCCATTAGTCAGGGTGTTGTGACAGCTGGTGGACAGTATGGACTGCTTTTCATCGCGTCTTATCGGGGTCAGCTGTCAGAAAAATGCTGAACTGACACTCGCCGCAGGTTTGACACAGATTTCAGTCTCGTTTAGTGTCGATTTTTACTTTTTTTTTGTGTGTGTGCTTGTGACAGCCTGAATGCACCTGGATCTCTTCGGAAGAGTAGACGCACCCATATATTTCATTTTCTGCCTATTAACAAAGTTCTATTTTTATCTTTGCTGTTGTTAAAGCCTTTTCGGAGTCAACCAACTTCGAATTAATCAATTTAATTTAAAAAAAAAAAGTTATATTCTCAGATTAGATTTTTTTTTCAATAACACTAACTGTTTTTGATGACATAAGGCCCATCTGATGTTGTTTGTAATTATGACTCTTCATCGTCCTATTACCATCCAAACAACCATGGCGTTGCCCAGGAGACGCTCACAAGTGTAAACATGTATTCATCTGCTGTGGGTGATTAGCATGGGGAATTTATGCTGGCACTTGATAAATCGAGTGTCCAGGTGGCTGCTGGACAGCATCAAGAGTTTAGTCAAGTTTGAGGTTCTCCCCCCACCCCTCCAAGAAAATAACAACTTTTGTATGTAAAATAATTTTAAAGACACTTTTAAACTTCATTCTACATGAACATGACAGCATATTGACCACCAATGTCTCCCACAAAAAAAAAAGTGGGCTGTGATGTCATCCCACACAAATTGGTTAAGAATGATGTCTAATCTTTAAAGAATATGTCGAATCATAAATAACTGGGAGTGGCAGAATATCCGTATGACGGCTACATTAATATTACATCATAATGGCAGTACAATATTAAATGCATACACATTTTCACATGACATAATTTACATAGATCCTTTCATTTCTGTCCCATACTTACACAGACATGCAATCAGGCAAAAAAAAAAAAAAAAAAAATCTTAATTTGAGATGCAGTCAGTTTATAAATCATAAGTTATTACACTCATAAAATGGAAAAATAACGAGAATGAACATCTTGTGGATGTGAGATGGTTCTAAATATTTCAAAAACAATTTATACCACAAGCAGAGAAAACCATCGAGGATAAACCCACCGAAGAACGACAAATAAAATGTTCAGACTGAATTGAACAGAACTCATAATATTGCAGCAAACACTGTTTGATTGACTGGAAGAAACTGTACCAACAAGATATAATGTGACATGCCTGTTGGATTTTGCAAGTTCAGAAGGAAAGATTTTTGTGCTTCTTCATCTTTCTTTCCTTGCAGCTGACTGATCCACTCGGTGGACAATCTTTCTCCAAAGGCAGTTTTGTCTTAATTTGCATGGCACCGCATGTGTTTTGGTCCTCAGTTTTAACACCATTATATGTGTTTGAATTAGATTTTGAATATATGTTTTGAATTACAGCTTGTTTCCATCACTGATTAACAGTCGAGGGTAAAAAGAGAGTTAACGTTTTAAAAAGTATTTTTCCTTTTTCTCTGCAATGGTTTTTCTCCCTTTCATTCTGCTTGGATAATGTCAGATCTGAAATAACTAACTGGACCGGTGTGCACGGTGAAACCAGCAGCTCTGGTTGCTAAGGATTTAGTCAGGTGAAACTGTTGCTAAGGAAAGAAAAGTGCAAATGTCAGAGAGGAGGTGTCTCATGCTGAGATGCAGATGGTTTATATTTAATGTTTTATTGCCGGTGTAGGTGCGCATAGCTAATCACTATCACCCTTGCGATGCATTAAGGCCACTTTCCGTGCTTCCTTTTAATATTGTATCATTAAGATGATAATAGTGGCTGTCACTTAACTTCCATCTGATTCACTTCAAACAGCCTCCCATGTAAGCTCACACTCAAGTACGAGCGAGATATACGGCAGAAGTGATGACGTCTGTGCTGCTCCATGACAGACATTTTCCTTTTTTTTTTTTTTTTTTTTTTTCAGGTATCTCCAGCACTTCCCACTTCTTCTCTAAATTAGTACATGTCTGCTGTTCTATCTTGACTTTCATTGTATGATGATAGTTTGGTCTTTAAGGAGCTAGATGAGAATCACCCTGTTATAAATGTATGCCTTTATAAAGATATTATTGAAAACCACTTCCCAGGTAGCCATAGATGCAAAGATTGGTTCTTCAACACATTAAATAACTCTTTAATCCAAGACATTTCTCTAAGGTTGACTTGATATACTTGTATGATGTCTCATATCGGATCGTAGAAGCCAAATGTGTGTTGAGGCCTCAGTATTTTACATTTACATGCTAATTTTAACCGAACAGCACCTGAACACCATTTTTCAGGGGAATCAGGAGGGATTTTTGTTTGTAACAGACAATCCAGCATTTGCACACATTAAGGCCCATGGTGAAATCTCCAATGGTCCCAAAAACACATGTAACTCAGGTGCTGATGTTTAAAAAAGTGACATAACTTGGAGTACTTACTCATGAAAGTTCCTGCTTCCTCCTGGTCTGTGCACGTCACTTTGCTGCGCTCTGTTTGCGCACAACTGCAGCAGTTGCTGAACTTTTTGATCGTACCTCGTAGAAAACTGCCAATTTTGAAGGGCTGCAATTAAAGATTTGCAGTTTCTATTAATCTGCCACTTGATTTCTTGTCTAACGTGGACATTTTTTTTTTAGAAAACGTCTATTACATTTTTAACTTCTTGTCTTGACCGACCAACTGACCAGAATCCGAAGATATTCAGTTCACTATTGCGTAAGACAAAGAAAAGCAGCAAATCCTCACGGTGAACTGGTAATGATCAGCATTTATATTGGAAACAAAGATTAATTGTTATAATCAGTGAAGGGGTAATGGTTGGACAATTGTTATTCTGGTGTGGCGCTGCGGTAAGAACCTTACAATTCGTCCTAGATTTGAGTCCTTTCCCCTGTTAGTTTGACTTTAGGTGACAAGTTTATCAAACAAATGATGTACCAATAATCATTGATCATCGATAAAACACTTTTCTCTGCTCGATCAAACTCTTAATCTGCCGTGTTGTGTCCTCAGGTAAAGGTGATGTGTTCGGAGACGTCTTCTGGAAAGAAACCACCCTTGCACATGCGTGCGCTAACGTTCGGGCGCTCACGTACTGCGACCTCCACGTCATCAAGAGGGAAGCCTTGCTCAAAGTTTTGGAGTTTTACACCGCCTTCGCCAACTCCTTCTCCCGCAACCTCTTCCTCACCTGCAACCTGCGCAAGCGGGTAAGAAATCCGCCTATTTCAACACGGTACAGACGCACAAATACACAGACGGAGGGATATTAAGCACTCCACTGTAGAGTCAGAACATTATCTGGTGACCTTTTCTGTTTGGGAAGAATTTATTTGGTTCTGAACATTTTAGTCTGCTTTTATAGTTGTTTCTTTTTCTTTCCTGTGTTACGTTACCCGGCTGCTGTACCTTGCTAATTTGTCAGCCCCCGTGGCCTCTAGACGTCGTCCATGTTGCCGTTGCCTAGCAACGGTGTTCTTGTGACTTTACCACTTGAACGCCAAGCATCGGCACGACCTTCCATGGCGTAAACAGTTCCATCTGAATGCAGCTAATTAATCTCTCGGAAAGTTGTCACTGGATTCTGGATTTTATGCTTCGACTTGGATGTTGCTTATTCAAAGGTACCTCGACATCTTTAGTTGGTTTCTTTTTCTTCAACTTCTATCTGCAGTTTTGTAGTTTTTGACTTTTTATCAGAATATTTTCAGCCACGGTGTTTGTGCAAAGTTTTAGCTGGAGTTTCAATGAAGAAGAAGCGTGTTATTCAACTTGTTAAGGAATGTTTTTTACAGTTCTACACCTTTATGAGAACAGTGTATTTTAAAAGTGCAGGCCTGAGCACACAAACCATAATCACTTGCACGCACACACACACACACACACACACACACACACACACACACACACACACACACACACACACACACACACACACACACACACACACACACACACACACAGGCTGACTCTCTGACCATTATTTCCTCCTTCACGCGTCCTGTCGTCTGCTTTCTTCTCACAACGAGCCTGTTGTTGTTTACTCGTTGTTTTTCATACTTCATATTCTTCAGTGCAATAGGTCTTTCTCTCAGCGTGCCTCCAACACAATAAATTATACATATTAAACCGGCAGCCTCATTATGTCCCGCGCCCTTTTGCCGGTTCTGACTGACGTCCTCGCAGGCAGTCTCGACTCACAGCAGCAGTTTTTCCTTCACTGCGGTTTGTTTATGTGCGTCCCTTGAGTACATAGTTAATAGATTATAATTTATTGATGGCCTTATGATGTCTTTTATCTACCAAACCTGCAACAAGGTCCATGTGTGTGACCGCATGCACATATATTCTGTACACGGACACAATAAAACTGTTATTTAGAATTTCTAATTTAACTTCATACCTTCCTCCTAATGCTTTTTTACTTTGACTTATTTTCCCAGCTGTACTGTAGATTTTAATTATGTGTGTATCTGCTGTTTGTTTTCATGGATTTGCAACTTGTCAAATTCACAACCAGAGAATATCATTTCTCAGATATTTGTGTTTTCTCTCAGACCTGTGGTGCACTGATTCTGCATCGGTTTGATTCTGGCTCCAACGCTTAAATAAGAGCAGATATTCATTTGAAATAAAAACTCGTGTACACTGAATATATTGATCACCCTCAATTAAAGTAAATTATCTTAATGTAGGCTGCAGATATTTTGTCCACATTGCTGCGTATCGATCCAGCCTTTTACCTACGGTGCTCTCCATGTGCACACAGCTTTAGTCTGGCTTCGAGCTCCATACACACGCGTGCGTAGCTCTTTTATGGGAAGTGATTGGGCCCCTACAATAAACTCGTTTTTGCATTAAGTATATAAATTTTGGCTTCATTGCTGCTGCTCCAGAGCTGGTTGAGGCTGAAGCCTGTTTTTTCATTGCTTAACATGAGATTTGACTGACAGGCTTCATCAGTAAAGCTTTGGGTTCAGTTAAAGGACTGACTTTCGGAAAGAGAACATGTTGATTAGAAAAAAGACAGGATGCTGTTTTTTTCCCCAGTGAATCGTTAAAATGAGTTGCAAAGTGACACTGCCATTACAGTGAGATAATGATTCTTGTTTTAAACGCAATCTCCCGTCTTCATGTGTCGGCATTTTTACCAGCTTCATTCACGAACATGTCTTTAAACGAGTTCAGCTGCACGAGGAACAAGTGAACTAATTTCATATCTTTGTGCAGACACTTTCTTTGACTGCGGAAATGAGAAAGAGGGACACTTCTTTTTTTCTTTTTCTTTTTTTTTTTGCAGTGTGCAGCAGTAATCGGACCCAGCGGTCCACACATGTAAACACAGCACAGAAATAACAGTGTGGGCGGAGCTCCCTCTCCTCGGTTAGCTCGTCTGTTCCCGGTGTGCATGGCAGCTGCTCGGGCGCCATCACGAAGAAGATAAAGAACTTGTAGACGGGGCCTGTGGGACACTGAGAAGAGACCAGAATGCGTGTCAGCCCTAACTCGTCCTGTCACTCATGCAGTACTAGACGGCGACCAATCTGCTCCCCTGAAGCACTTTCCTCTCTCTCTCTCTCTCTCTCTCTCTCTCTCTCTCTCTCTCTCTTCCTTATGATTCTCTTCCGCTGTCTTACTGTGGGTATAATTTTGTCTCTTCATTTTGTTCGGACTCCATTTCTTTCCTGCTCTTTGGCAGTTAGTATTCATATCTTCTTTAAAACTGCGTGTTGGACGGTAATCATCAGATTAGTTTCTGATGGATTCTCACAGCCCCGTCAGGTGGGCTCAAGTGGCTCTTTGTCATTGTAGATAAATGGGGATGGCTGAAATGATTTGCACAAACAGAGAAGAGCCACTCAGGTAAATTATACCTCCATGGAGGATAAAATGATCAGTTGTTGTTGAAACTGTTTGAGGGGTTTAAAATTTATTACAGCACAAACTGCGTCCGAGAGAACAAGAATTACAGCCTCCGCCAACCAGTAGAGTTGCATTTTTATGTTCATGTTTGTCCAGAGTCGAGGATCCTGAGATACTGTTCATGAGCATAGACTTGTAGTGAGGTCACAGTGACCTTCGGCCACCAAAATCGACTCAGTTCATTTTCGGAACCAAGTGAACATTTGTGCCAATTTTGAAGAAATTCCCTCGAAGCGGTCCTGAGACAACACGTTGAGATTGGGACAGATGGGAGGTCACAATGACCTTTGACCTGCAACAGTGTTCTATTTCCTTCTTGAGTCCAAGTGAACGTTTGGCAAATTTAAAGAAATTCCCTCAAGGCATTCCTGAGATATTGCGTTCATAAGTCTGGGATTATAACGGTGAATTGACACCTTTTTAAAACTTTGAATGAAAACTAAACCATTTTGGTGAAATGTTCTATATTTTTTATTTACATTTTAGGTATTACTTTGTCCTCCAGTTGTGGGATAGTGTATTTAACTACTAACACACATTTTACTCAGACCGTCAGGTTTGTATACAGAACTCTTTTCCACTCAACTGAAGTTTTGATATTTTCTTCATTTATTTATTTATTTTCCCAAGCTGCTGAGTTTTTCTAGTAATTCCTTCCCATCCCTCCAACAGACATCACAAAAGGTCAGACAAATGCTGCTTGGTCCAAACTGGACTTTATAATTAATAAATAAATGAAAGGGCAAACATTTTTCAAACTGACACACACACACACACACTCCTAAAAATATGAACCTATAATGCAGTATAATTTGTATGTGTTTTTATTTGTTTGTACCAGTTCAGCTGGGTTTTTTTTACATTTAAGCAGACAATGAATAACCACTGGAATGACTTCACAGGATAAATTATCTAATATACATGTTAATGAACCTCTCTTTCAAAATAAAAGTCATCAATGGTGGAGAGGAGCAGCACAATGTAGAACAACACAATGCATTTAATGACATTTGTACCTACCAACGGTTTGTTTACATGTGTAAGTAGTGCAGCGCAAGCGCTCACAGCCTCGTTCCTGTCTGTGTTTTCCTTCTAAATTCCACTCATGGATGTAATTGGAAAGTGTAGCAGGGGGAAACGTTTGTTTCTGTCACCAGTCACTTC
The DNA here is from genome assembly GCF_029030835.1 of Brachyistius frenatus. NCBI lineage: Eukaryota > Metazoa > Chordata > Actinopteri > Embiotocidae > Brachyistius > Brachyistius frenatus. Next base: position 343,926 of record NW_027210767.1, on the reverse strand, counting down.
CAGACTCTCAGCCAGCAGCTCAATACCGCTGAGTGATTTACGGCCAAGTCTGCAGTCTAACTCTCAAAGGAAGCCTTAAGATGCAAAAAAGAAGGCTGCCAAGCGAAGCCGGAGGAACATATTCTGCTCATAATAAACATTTGGTGGTATTTTTAGGTGCTCGACTCTTTGAAGTTACTGCAAATTTAGAGTTTTTGATGATAGGCTCTGCTGTCCAGATATTTTGAGCTGTTTGAGATACAGCATGAGCAAAAGAATTACTACAAGTCTGCTTCTTTACAATGTGACAATCATTGGGTCAATTTAAAAATAGAAAAATAAATATAGTCCAAAAAAACATTGGCTTTTCTTGTCCATTCATCCATATAAGAACTCCTCCATGAAAAATTTAACATTAGTGGCCAAAAGTGGCTTTTAGTACTGAAGAATTGATTTCCTAAATTTGTTATAACACGACATGACAGCTGTAATATTTAACAGCAAATTACACCAGATACAGCTTTGGCTGACTCAACCACATCAGCGGTTTAATCCAAATTGGTTGAATCGCAAACCAAAACTTTACCGGCTGTTTTTCTGCTGCCTCTTAATTTGGTCCAAATCCACCGTATGAAGTGTTTGCACCCACAGCTGCGTTTAGGCTACACGATATCAGCCTGATAATGGCCAGACCCAAAAGAAATAGGTTGGTGCTAGATTGGATCAGCCGGAGGGAAGCACGCTCTAAACTCTAATATGCTGCTGTGAATTTTTTTGTTTCACTGTCAGTTGACTGGTTACTAACCCTGCCTCTAATCGTAAGCATGATCTCTGACCCTCCCAATGTAACAATTACAGGAAGAGCGTCCCACCGGCGGATCCACTTTAGCACCAACCAGAGTTTCGGATCAAAACTGGGCTTCGCCTTACCATATGTTAGACTGGCTCCACCCAACTGCTGCTCATAACTTCAGTTTTCCCTCTGCAACCAGTGGATGTGGCTAAGTGTGATGATGTAGTTCTAACAACGGTGGCGGTGGTAAATCCAGACGAAGTGTTTTCGCAATGCCAGCATATATCGAGCTATTGAAGCCGGAGCGAGAACACTTCTCTTTGTATGTAAAGTCTGCAACGGTCATTTAGCAACATGGCGTTGGTTACACTCTGCTCACATTGTGGGAGGATCTCTGTTGTTTCCAGCTTCGTGAGAATAAACTAAAGAGATGCCACAGCCCAACGTGAACCCGAGTATGATGCAGCGCCGTCATCGTACACCAAACCTCCGGTCACCAGAGCTCATATTAAGCGCTCTGTGTCTCTTCGTTTAGCTTCTTCCCCGAGGCTGTTAAACACCTCCTCACCCGTCTAATACAGATATATTACCTTCCGAAAAAAAGAAAAAGTGCACATTTGCTGTTGCTGTGGTGTTGCTCTCAGGGTGTCTGCAGGGCTTGTTATCCTAAACTCTGCAGTGTTCTCTTTGTTAGAAGTTTTGTCTCTACTCGCCGGGGAATTGCTAATGACTCTTCATCACAGTCACTCTAATGACCGACTTCAAACTGTTTGTGATGTTGGTGCAGGGGTAGGGCAAGTATTAAGTTGAATATATGACCTAAAACAGCATTGATTCACATATTTTTATCCGAACATAGAATCAAATATCTGTGATGTGTGGTTCCTTTGATGGTGAGAGGTTCATCATTTGCCCCTTTTAGCTCATATCCTGTTTGGTTCAATGTCAGCAGCAGAGAGAGCGAGTTACACACAGAGGAAGCACAAAGCAGCTGTCAGACTTGTTATTATTCATGAGGCGGGCACTGTAAACGCTTTGTTTCATTAAAGTTGATTGAGAAATCTTTAAAATGTTAAAACTGCGTTGCCATCTTGGTTTTTTGAAGACAGAAGTGGCCATATGTGGACGAGCTGGGAAAGAGCTAGGGTTGGACACCTATGGACACTATGCCCCGCCCACCTATGCCAGAAACCTGACTGCACCTTAGGCCTGTCAATCAAACCAAACATGCCGGGTTTTTTTAGGTTCATTGATTGACTTATTTTCAGTTGATGCTTTTTAAACGGGAGTCTGTTGTAGCCAGAGGTTTTTTTGAGCCAGCCGCTAGTGGCCGTCAGTGGTATTATACTTTAAGGGACTTTTGCATTAGTTTCACTTAATAGACCCAGAGAGTACATCCAGTTTTATATACAGTCTATGTATATACTTGATCAATTTTAATAAACTTTTCACCTTATTTAAACCACGTTTAGTATTTTTGCCTTTATTGTTTGGGAGTTGAGCGTTTCAGTTTTAGTTTTCCTCAGTGCCAGCAGAGAGTGACTGCAGACATACTGATGTAAAACCACCGCGGGAAGACCCGGCTGCTGTGCTTCATGTTTTTTTTACACATTCCTCCTTCTTCTGCAGAGTTTTAGAAACATAAATGAACAAGTAAACAGGGCTATTACGTGTGTTTTCCTGACGAGGAGACGTCTGCTGCGAGGCTTTACATGCTGCGCTGAGTTTTTCAGGACAGCTTGTGTGCTGGGAGGGACAAACTTCGGGGCAAAAAGCCTGCAGACTGGGAGGCTTTTACCAGCCCTCTGTTGGATTATTAATGTGACCCACAATAAGGCTGGATGCTGTTTGTGCTTAAGTGTGTATGTGTGTGTGTGCCTGTAATTGTGCATTGAAGCAGCGTTGGTGTGTGTGACTGAGTCTTGTTTCACCTTAGTAAAATGTGCATAAAGTGACTGTGGAGGGTATATTTTCAACACCTAGCAGGCGGGAAGAAAAAGTCCAGTCAGGCGCCTCACATGCAGAGAACAAGTACAGTTTCCAAGGTTCAGGTACTTTACTTGAATATTTCCATTTCTTTTCTTTTACACCACCACAAGTGACAAAATAAATCTGATAGCTGGAATTATGTTGGGTTGTAAATTCGTATTTTAGAGTCAATGAGATCATAAAACAGCTGTTGTTGCTCACAGTTTCAGTCTTCTCTGTGATTGAAGTCTAGAAGCCGTGTTCACATTAAGGTTTGCTCAGCCACTACTGGCTAAGAGCAGTGATGTTGAAGTGGTTGTTTTGATGCACGGTATTTGGTGGTCAGTGACGATTGGTTAAAATCTGTTCCCATTGTATCAATGGGCCCAGACCCATATATTCACACAGTGAGTTTGGGTCTGGTAATACCAGACTAGGCAGCCTCTTTCAGGCCTTAGAAAATATCCGACCAACGTGCTGCTACTTGAATAGGCCTGTTGTATATTAAAGGCTCCATATTGTAACATCTCTGGTGTTTTATTTGCAGTCTTGAACTCCTTATGAAGATCATTTTGTGTGTCAAAAAACATTTCAATAACTGTTTTAAACCACCTCTCTAAAGCCTTTCAGTGGATCCTCGTCTGAGAATAAGCTGTTTTTAGTGGCCGTTCCTAATCTCCTCTGATTGGCTGACTATTCTCCGAGTGACGCCTGACCAGGCCAATCACAAGTGACAGGATGTGGCCCACTGCTACGTTGACATAGCAGTCGTAGTTCTTTAAATCATAAAACGTCAACATTGCACATAAGAGGTTGAATATTGGTCTTTGTATCCCATTGTTTTTATGGCACACGCTCACTCTCACAGCCTGATGATGATACTGATGATACTGATGATGATGATGATGATGATGATGTATTTAGCGAGCAGACAGCACAAGTGTCAGAAGCTCTTCATAACAGACTGCGGACCGGCGGCTGGCTCAGGCTCAGAGCTTCATCTTCATTCTCTTCTCTCACAGCGCAGCGAAGTTAACAGGATAATTAATCGAACGCTGAGAGGAATTCGTTTCACTCACGCTGCAGATTTCAGTCGGCTGTAATGAAGAGCTTATACACTGAAAATATTGGCTTTATTGACGTAATCTAAATGATTAAATCAAGAAGAAGCTCTTTTTTTTCTTTGTGGATATATCTACTGTGCTTTTACACCATGTAAGTTAGAAGCACTTGTGTGTAAGGTCAGAGGTCAGGATCTGCAGCACCAATACAGCTGGAGGTGCTGCAGCATGCTGCAGCAGTTTTACTTTTTATATTGTACCTTTTCCACCCCCGGCTAAAGGCATTCTGGGACATACTATGTTAATCGAAGGCCTGGGGGGGTGTAGTCCATCGCTTCACTGTAGTACAATCTAAACTAGGCTACAGCTTTGTTTGGCAGTAGAGTTAGCACCAACTTCTCAGGGCTAAAAATAGAAATGTAGATTGTAACCCCGGGCTAACTTGGAGTACTGCGAGAGAAGCTGCAGGCCGCATCTCAGCTTTCAGAACACGAGGACAATCACACTTTCATCCCATGATCCCAATGTCCTCAGCAGTACTGACTCAAAACTATCAAAATACCTGGGATGTACTGCAATTTCTATTCACTTTATTACACTTTTTGTGTACTTTTTAACACTAGACAACGTTCAATCGTCTATATGAGTTACATTTCAAATTTATAGCTATTTAAAATTATGCCCATCACATGTCCGTCTTTCAGAGTTTTATTTCAGCAGCATCATTGCTATTTAACCCCACGCTAACAAAAAATTCTGTCATTAGGAATCCACTTAAGAGGTCCGTCGGCCTTCGACCGATATAGAAGTCTTCCACCTGTATGTGAAATGAAGCACTGTTGTAATAAAGTTAGTTCAAGTGCTGTTATAGCGAAATAAATCAAATCAGAAACGCTGGCGCTTTTATTCTGAAGGAAACAATAGTTAGCCTATTAGCAGTTAGCATAAGGTTAAACCATTACTGGTCAGCGGCGCCATTAAACGCAAGTTAAAAACATCCTACATCCATACGTCATAATCTTGACTGACTCATTAACCAATCAACATGGAGCCACACTGCCAGTGCGACAAAAGATACGAACTCGAGGGTGACCCGGGTGTCAACATCTTTCTTTGTCTCGCATTACCAAGGATATTCAGCTGCTCAGTCACAGGGTAGAGTGGCTTTGTTTGTTTTTTTAACCTCTCCTGATCTTACAAAGGCAAACCTACAACCTTCAAGAGTAAAAGTCACATCATTTGATCTCTTTGTCAGCGCTCGCTATTTCACTTTCCTCACGTGTCCCCCTCAGAAGGGCACAGACACCGTGTCACAGTCGTCATCGGGCAACACATTATCTGTTAGTCCTGAACTGAAGCTCTGGTTAGGTCAGAGACGTCCTCTGTGGCGCCGACAGAGAAGGAGCTGTGATCAACGTCACGCTATCAGACATCTGCATTAATTTGTCTTGACTGTACAAATCTATAGTGCCACGTATTACTCTTCTGCAGCTCTGCATTGCTCTCACGAGTCTCGAGTGTGTGAGGAGGCTGGATTTTTAATAAACAAGAATGTGTGTGCACAGGAGTGTGATGAAAACTGCTCGTCGGTGTGCGCCGCTGCTCTCGGCGCGTGTGTGGATCTCTGAAATATGAAGGATGAGGTTATAGCTGAGAGGAGCGTGTGAGCACAGAGATGTTATAAATATGATAAGTAACTTCTTGAAAAACAGGAGAAAGATGGAACAAAGGCTGCACTTTTACTCTGAAAGAGCCTGAATCACATCAGGTTTTGGTTGTGTCGTCTAATCAGTGGACACTGACTGAATAAAGTTCTTATAAACAGGCCAGTAGGGGGAGCTGTAACTAAAGATCATCTGGTAATTTTTAGACAAAGTGCATATTTGTTACAGTGACTCATAGTAAGATTTTCTAATCTATTCTTTTGATAAATTCATCTAAAATATAACTTACCTCATTATTTAGCCTGAGCAGAAAGCAGTTTGCCTCTCAATCCTTTGCTCGAGGGTTCAAATTCCAACGCAGATATCGTAAACGCCTTTGAATTTGAACCCGAGTCCTTTTGTGTGAATTGTCTGCGACATCATCCAAAAGGCAGCTTCTTTGTGCTTTTGAGTATTTCCCATAATTATGGCTGTGTTTTTATTAGATGACATCGTAGATCAAAAATAAAATAATTTGCATTAATCAAATTCCATTAATAAATCACTGCAGTAAAAAGGTGAATCAGATTCACATTCAGGTGAAGCATGCAAATACAGTACAGTACCTGTTCAAGGGTTTCTGTGTCGACATGAATGTGAGCTTTCAAGCGTGTCTGAGTCTTATGATTAAGTGGCTTTGTGTGCATGTATACATTAGCTACGTGTGTGTGTGTGTGTGTGTGTGTGTGTGTGTGTGTGTGTGTGTGTGTGTGTGTGTGTGTGTGTGTGTGTGTGTGTGTGTGTGTGTGTGTGTGTGTGTGTGTGTGTGTGTGTGTGTGTGTGTGTGAGACTGTCACAAGGTTGGCTGGTCCTCAGGAGTATCGGGGCCGAGGTGCAGCAGAGAGTGGAACAAGTCATCCATGTGCACTGGCTCATTTTCTTCCTTCTCTCTCCTGTCTGGTAAATAATGAATCGCTGGAGTTAAGAGGGGAAAAAGTAACCCTTTTTTTTCCCCCCCCCATGTTTGTGTCTCCGGAGAAGTCGGAGATGCATTAAAGGAAGACGAGGGAGGATTTTCTCTGTGGACGAGTTGCCAGAATGAGGAAAACTAACAAGGAAGGAATTGGACTCGGTAATAGGACTCGACGTGGAGGTTTTGTTTTAATGCTGAGGCCACTTGATTAAGAAATTTGTTGCAACATGACAAATTTGATGCTTTTCTCTTATTAATATCATTGAAATCATTAATTTCATTTAACTTTTGCATGTGTAGTTATCCACTGCTCTCATCTGGATTCATGTTTCTTTTGTGTATTTTACGGTATCGATAAGTCAGTTTCATCTGTTATCAGCTTGGATGTGAAATCCGACTATTTGTTTAGACTCTCTTGCCCACAAGAACATACCGGCAGCAGGAAAACTGCCACAGATAAACATACTAAAACGCTAAAGGTTTTCAGTTTATGCACAAAGTCGACCTGGGTTAAGTTTAGAGAAAGATCACAGTTTGGGATAAAATAAGTCCTTCAAACAGATCATTAAGGTTACCGAACAAAAAACAAAAATCTATCTCTTGATTGAGAGTCCAGCGTTTTTTTTTGTATTTTTTAGGAGAGAGTCTTATTGCTATCAACGTCTGATGCGAAGTTGAGTGATTTATGACGTCACTACTTAAATTCGGGTGGGATGACGATGACAGCAGGATGATTTTCTATTGTGGTGTCTCTTTATATGTGTGAATTGTTAAGGCTGATGTTTCACACGTTTAGGTCTGCGTGTATGCAGGATTTATCTGTGTGAACATAAAAGATCTTTAATCAGCCCTGTTTTTGTAAAATGATATTTGAAGTCATCTGTGAATATTTTTGGGCTTTAACGATGATGAAAACAGTAACGTGCAGCTCTGCGTATTGTCTCCAGGACGTCGTTAACAGTGGGAGTCCGTGTGTGCGTGTTTGTGTGCGTGGTCCCTCTCTGTTGGTTGTCCTGTGGCGACAGTGTTTGGGAGGGAGATGACAGATTACCGGGGAGAGACTTCCTCTCCCTTAAGGAGGGCGAGGGACCGAGCCATGATAACAACCTGCATGTACACACAGTACACACACTGTGCAGTATAATTCTATATACATGTTTGTTTGTGTGCGCGCAGTATCAACAATATCCATTGTTGTATTGTCGGTGCATTTTAAATACGCGTGTCATCTTGTACTGTATCATATTAAATATTATGAACACAGGTCCACCAAGAAAGTCATGGATCATTGAATTATTTAAAATATAGTTGAGCTTCTATTAGCCTGAACGTACCCTCGGGTCGTCATTTTGTATGATCAGCATTCCCAACTACGAATTTGTTTTGATGATGCCCCCAAACACACTTCTCGTAAAGGTTCAGTGTGTAAAATTTACAGTTTAAAACAAATAATTAACAAAATTTACATCCGTGTTGTGTTGCAGAGACGTCTGCTGAAGTTAGCATGCTAACCAGCTAGCCCCAACCCGTCCCATCTCATGATAACACTTTCTGACTCACTATCGCCTCCGCAGGCACTAAATGGTATTACAAGACAGCTTAATTTTTACGTATTGCACCTTTTAAAAAGTCTCTGAGAAACTGTGTTTGGAAAGGTGCAGATGGATCGTAAACTTGAAAACTCTTTAAATGTGCACTTGTACTGATTGGACTCTCGGATGGTTTCCCATGTAGAGATATATTTTTAACGTGTCCCATGTTGGTTAATAGTTCATGTAATGCCCATTTTCCACACATGGCTACCACTAACAGTCTTAAGGATGAAATAACGTCTTTTAATGTCAGCTTTTTCTCATAATTTTTCTATTTTCTACTCTAACATTGTCAAGTTAAAGTACCTCGGTGGAGTTCATTCACACTGTTACACGAGTGGCTAACCGTAGCCAACATGTCTCTGACAAAGTGTGCATAATGCAAACCCACAGAGGGGCTTCATGTCAAGATGGCAGCCGTCCGTGTCCGACATATTGTGAACTGACCTCCATGACACTTAACACACAGTCTTGTGGTTCGACAGTGGCAGTGAGAGGGTTGTTTGTGTATAGCCATGCTGTGGATCCAATCAAACCGACCAATAGAAACTGTTGTCTCGTCCATCAGCGTAGATCCCGCCCGTTACGTCAAACCAAACTCGCAACCAAAAGGTTTTGACTTAATACCAAAAAGGTCTAAATGTGACACAATCAGGAGGTTTTTTTTGCTCTAAAAACTGTCTTTTATGCTGCATTAAAAAAGGAACTTCATAAGTCTCCACCTGTGGAAAACACGAGATTTAGATTTAATGTGTGCGTTTTGGAAGTATTAAGCTCACATTGGCTATAATAACTACCTGTGTGTGTGTGTGTGTGTGTGTGTGTGTGTGTGTGTGTGTGTGTGTGTGTGTGTGTGTGTGTGTGTGTGTGTGTGTGTGTGTGTGTGTGTGTGTGTGTGTGTGTGTGTGTGTGTGTGTGTACCTGACACTGAGACCAGGCGGTCTCTTAAACTCAGCTCAGATCCTCTGCAGGCTTGTTTTCTGCCCAGCCGTCTCTCTCTGTTGCTATTTTTAGGAGCTTTATGGTTCGAGCTCTTTCGATGCTGCCAGAACGGAGCTGGAACGTCTCACCCTCTGTGTCGCCTCCCGTCGCTCGCTCTCATTGTTATTTCATTTTCTCGTGGATGCAGGACCGCAGTCAATAGTCAGATCCAGCCCACACACACACACACACACACACACACACACACACACACACACACACACACACACACACACACACACACACACACACACACACACACACACACACAAGCCCGGTCCGGTCCGCATCCCTTTATTCAATCCAGCTATTGTTGCAGGAGCCAATCTAGCGTCTATCCATCACTCTGGCTGCTGCAAGTGTGTGTGTGTGTGTGTGTGTGTGTGTGTGTGTGTGTGTGTGTGTGTGTGTGTGTGTGTGTGTGTGTGTGTGTGTGTGTGTGTGTGTGTGTGTGTGTGTGTGTGTGTGTGTGTGTGTGTGTAAACTACAGCTCAACAGAAAGAATTTAATCAAGCACAGGATTGAGTGCACACACACATATTGTATACATGCTCTCTCACACACACACACACACACACACACACACACACACACACACACACACACACACACACACACACACACACACACACACGTCCTATTTCCTCCACTTTTCAGGATTAAAGGGCACACACAAACACTGTGTATTGAGTAATTACTCGACTTCCACCTGTCATGGTGACTCCTGCGTCTCAAGGGGCCACTTCTAAAGAACCGGGCTGCAACATGAATTTTTATAGAAAATGATTCATTTCTTTACAATAGGTTATTTTGTAAAAATAAAATTAAAATAAAAAATAGTTTAAAAAAAAACCCCATTTAGGAACAGTTTGTTTACTGGTAATTGTTTCCTAATACATTACAGATATGTACAGATCAGGTAAAAAAATGTCAGGCACATTCATCAGACTGATTTATTAAAAGGTTAATGAACTTCAAATGTGCACTGTACAGCTGTATTATCTACATAATTAAAAGTGTATTGACAGATACTCCATATTAAATGACTTGGATTGGTGTCGGTGCCAAAAAAAAAAGCCTAATTGGGACATCTGCAAAACTCCTCCCCGATTATCAAAAATGACATATTTAGAAACCCCTTTACGCTCTTAAATGTAACTCGACACCTTCGCCTTCATATATTATGTGTTGATCTCTGAATATGCAAATAGGCCCCGCCTCTATCTCCACCCACCACTCTGGAGAGGCTCTTTATCGTATCAAAGAAACTGTAGCGTCATGTTTCTTCTGTTTATCAGCAGACTATAAAAACTTCTTCTCTGATTTTTTTTATTTTTTATTATCAGAACTGTAATCCATCTTCATGTGTGTCTGCCTCGGCCTCTTTAGATTTGCGTTGCCGTCCCACCAGCCGTAAACCTGCTTATTGATTTTTGAGTTACATAAACCGCCTATAACTCAGCCGGCTGTGTGCGGCTTGTAATCTGAGCTGTTAAAGCACCACTTTCTGCTGCGCAAACCTTTTTCAAATTTTTTTTTATTGTGTAGCCGCCGCTAATGTGGGATCAAAGCAGAAACGCCTCCGCTGCATTTAGATCATGTTTTATTACTCTTGCGCGCGTGCTTTGCATAATTTACTCTGTTTGACCGACTGCTCGCTGGCGGCTGCAGACGGGAGAGTTCGGAGTTTGGAGTTTCAGCGTGCTGAGCTGGCTTTGGCTTCATGCAAATGTCCTGCTGGTAATTATAAATATTTCTTTTTACATCAGCACCTGCAGAAAGTAAGAGATTTAACAGAGCTTTTGATTCTCATTTTGATCGTAATGAGTCCTTCAAGGAGGAAGACAAACACGCACCTTTCACCTTCATTGCACCTAAATGGTGAGGCGCGCTGACTCAGGGCGTTGCAGCAGCCTTTATTGTCCAGCAGCTGAAACACACAACATTCACGTATCATCAGCAACAGGTTTGCGAACAGCTGCTTGCTCACAGCAGCCCTGGATTATCCATTCATTTGGGGTCCAATTCTCTGTCTCTCAGCTCTGTTCTTTTGTATTTACCAGCTCGAGTTTTGCCGCTGAACGCTCCATCACATTCATCAGCCGACAGAGAGTTTTCTTTGAAAACATGCAAATGAAATGAAATGAAGAAAGATGTTAACCGTAGATTGCAGAGGCGGGTAGGTTAGCCGGTGAGAAAACCTCCCACACCTGTTTCAAAGCCAACTCCCGTCCAGACTTTGGTTTAAAACGAGAGGTCGAAAACAAATGTTCGACATTACAATGTAATCCGTGCTCGTCAACGTGCAGCGTGGAGAGTTCCTTTTAAGCTCTCTCTTGTAAAGTCTGTTTGTCGAGCTTTTTCTCTGCAAACACCTGCAGGCGCTGTAGCCGAACACTCAACAACACGATGAAGCTGGCATCAAAACAAATGAGCTGAAAGTTGCGATTGGGCTCTGAAAAGCTGAAAGGAGCCAAACATTCAGTTGAAAAAACTGTGGCTAACCTGTAGCTCCTGGTGGTAACACGACTGGAGCTGCTGCTTGGTTTAATCAGTTTTACAGAACTGCCAATCAAACTGCTGTTTTAAGTAAAGATCTCAGTCAGTATTAAGTCCTCCACGCTGCTGGGTTTGGACGTGTGCAGCTCGTCCATCTAGTTCCATCGCTTTTGTCAATATTTTTAAAAAAAACTCCACTGAAGAAAAACCCGTCGTCTTATTTTGTAGATTTATTGTGTCAGCAGTAAACCTGGAGACGATTACTTCCTCTTCCTTTGACTGCTTCACAATAAAAGCCAAACTGTGTTTCTCCGGTTGATTGCAGTAGCAAATGTTGCTTCAGCATTATTGTTTTACAAGAGCTTAACTTGTGCAGGTTACATCTCGTACAAAGGAATCTATGTATATTTTGTAACATTTTAGTTTCATGCTGCACGAAGACGATTTTTATAAACATTTTTAAAACAATTGAAGCTGTCACCATTTGTATTGCTTTTTGTTTTAGTGTTTTGAATTAAACAAATGTCTTGTTTGAACTTTGATAATCAGATTTTTCATGTACTAATGGATGGTTGTTGTTTTTTTGTGAGACCGAACAATACATTCTTCCACAGTGAGGTCAAACTGACATCAGTTTCAACAGTTTCTGGACGACCAGGGTGGGTGAACATGATCAGTAACTTTCACATCCAGCTCTGACAGAGTGGAACCAGAGCGAAGTGTGAAAACTGAGTGATATCAGAAAGATCAAATTGCATCAAATGCCTCGTTGCTTCCTGGAAACCCATCGTGTGTGTGAGTGGGAATGAAACGATGGAAAGTGCTGTACTGAATGGAAAAACACCAGAAAACTAAAAACAGCTTTGCTTTTCACGAGAATCTAAGGAATTATAATTTTAAATGAATTAAAGTTAAACTGCAGACATGTCAACCTCTTTAATCCTTCAGAGTTTCCACTTCTCTTCTGCTTACAGCTCAGAAATAGTCTCAGTCCCCTGAGTTGTCCCTTTTTTTTGCTCTTCTGCTGCCTCTAATATCAGATCGAAAAGTTTTCTTCTTACTGAGCCTCAATGTCTTCTTGATTTTTACAATTAAAGTTCATAAGACACTGAAATAGCATTCGATTAAAGATCTAAGTACTGTATTGCAGAAGTGATGCTTTTACAATAACATGGTCTTTATTTCTTCATTTGCCATGTTCATAGCACCAAATAGGATTTCTCCCTGAGAGGCAGGCTCATACCGAAGACTGTCAACTCATTTCATTTGGCAATAAAGTGGAAATGAAAAAAGTTTCTATCTGTATTTAGAAGCGTGAAATGAAAGTCTCTCGTTACGGTGATGAAAACCTTTGACTGTGATTATTTAGTTAATTCATTTATAGTTCACTTCTGAAAGAGGACACATTTAAACTAGTAAATCGATGTTGAATTTTGATCCTGTCACATGATCTTCATCCACAATTGTCGTGCAACTGTACATGGTTTTTTTTCTGAGTACTTTATAGATGTAAAAGTTTGTAGTCGTCCCTTGAAATAGCGGATAACATTTAGTAGAAAGGTGCCTTAGTTTGACTTCAGATCACCATTTTTGTTCTGTCTTTGTGTTAGTTGGGTTCAAACGTCGTCGTCAGACCGGCTGCAGGGTTAGAGTGTGCGTCGGCGTTCCTCTGCTCTGCCGCCATGTCGTTTTTTTTTTGTTTTTTTACCGGTCTATCTGAATGTGACCTTTTACACAAACGAGTCACACTCCTCTCTAATGGTGCTCCTCTGTCACTCGCTCTCGCCACGTCCACACACACACACACACACACACACACACACACACACACACACACACACACACACACACACACACACACACACACACACACACCACACCTGCACACAGCCGCTACGTGATGACGGTGATGAATGAGCGGGGCAGAGCGCCCCGTGACGGCCGGCAGCTCTGCGTAAACAAGAAACCATCAGCGGTGACGGGGCCGCTCAGATTTCCCTCCTTCAGGAGCGCAGCGAGAGTGATGGAAGAGAATGACATCAGCTAATAATAAAAAGTGGCCCGAGAGAAAAGGCTGGAGGTAATCATGACCCACAATGCTTTGCAGCAAATTCCTTGCAGGCCACGTTTGATATTGAGTTTGGTGGATAAGAAGGCAGAAATCCTCCTCGCTCCCTCCTCTTCTGGTCACATTCAGAGTAATACACACTGATTTCTTTCCTTTTTTTTTTTTTTTTTATCTCTTCAGGCCAATCTTCAGTGTAACGCGTATGTTTTTTTCCTTGAAAAATACAAGCAGAGGAAAAGTCGCACTACGCCTCTCAACCTGCTGAAGATCCCACGTTATTGTCGGAGCTCAAAAATGAATCATCATAGAGGTTTGCAGCTTCTGGAGTCATCGTTTACAGTTAAATTCCCCAGCAAGAAACAACATAGAATATTCTGCGAACAAGCAAAAAATGTCCTCCAAATGGGGTGAGGAGCAATAACTCGATCATTTTTCTTTAAAATAACTTGATTTGATGAATTTCGTTACTTTCATGCACACACAGAATACACGATACGGTGTCACTGGAGTGCAAAACACAAAAAACGAAAGGAAACCAAAACTTACTGATAATTTCTTCGAGCTTCCTTTTCTCTTTGCGTCTCTGCCTCAATATTTCTCTCCATGTTTTGTTGTGTTGTTTGTCCATATTTTCTTGTCCTGTCTCTGCTTCTTCAGGCCTTTCTTTATGAGATCGTAAATTGTATTTCTTTCTTGCTGCTCTGCAGTGATTTATCTCCCATTTATCTCCCATTGTCCTTTTTGTCACGTTTTCTTCTTCTCATCGTCCTCTTTTTTTTAAGTTTTAGTCCTCGTCGTCTCCTCTTCTCTACCTCGTTATCTATCCGAACAGTGTAAACGTCTGTGCGTTTCTTTCTTATTTAAAATTCAAATTTTCTTTTATTATCATGCTCGCAATTCAATTCAGCAGAACAGGTGTGCACTATCAGCATTTATAAGACAAAACAAAGCAACAGCATGCATACAATTAGCACATACTGCGTTATATACTGTATCACACTCTCTGCTTTTATTTTTATGTATTATATTCCTTCTTTCTACATTCTCTTTCCTCTGTGTTTGTCTGTGTAGTTTTACAGTTTGTAATGTTTATTCTTGCCCTGCTGTCAGAATATCATGACCCGAGGAAAATGACGACATTACTCAGCCCGACCAGCGTCTCTCCGTGAAACGCTGAACAAACCCCGACACGCTCCGTCTGCTCTTCAATATTTAATCAGGCCTAACGTGCATTAGGGCACCTCGTAAACATAATGTTGCATTTGTTGTGTCTCTAGACGGTGCTTTCATTCTGGGCCTCATCAGTGATTAAATACAGCTTATATTAAATCTATACTCGAAGTGCGCAAAGCTACACATGCTGGTGTACAAGATCCTTGCTATAGGGCCTAAAAATCACACTTAGACCAATCGAAAATCGAATTAAATTGACTTCATTGACTTATAACTCTCTGCTCAGGCCTTTTCTTTGACCACACTGCGTTTATTACTGTTAAACGCAATGAATCTAATCAGTTTAGATTAAAAAAAATGAACCACAAAGGAGAAGTCTTTAAAGACAGATAAAGTTTCAAAAGATGTCGTGAAAATGCCCCCAAAAATCCTGAACTAAAATACATATAGGATAAATGTTAGACTGCTTTTTTAGAAGCTTCTCAAAGAAGCAAATCGAATCCAGCTCTGCTCATTTTGCAGCAACTATAAAATAAATGTTAATTGCACAACCTATTTAGGTCAAAGATTTTATGTCATCTAAGGGCTTCACATATTAGTGATGTAATTTGATTTATTAGTTCGTGTCAAACTTTCTTCCAAAGCTGAAACCAGTCTGCATACCAGATTTTTGTGAGGGTGCACATCTCGCACGACACTTTCTGTGTTTCTTTGGGGCGATCGTTTGAAAGGCCTCCCCGGGTTAATTTGACAGCTGTTCAGCCGAGTGCCTCGGCAGAAGCCATTTATCCATCTCAACGTTTTTTCCACGACTCTTCGCTGACACTGAAGAGAGGCAGCCATTCAGCAGCATTATTCATAACTGCCTGGTTACTCTCTGTGTATGTGTCTCGGTGGACGGCCACTTTAGAACGTGAATGAGGCTCCGTGTGTGAGCGCCGGCTGTCAAACAGACATAATGTTGCCTGAATAAGCGGGTCATCGGGGTGATCGGCGAGAAGCGAGTCAGGCTCCTCGACCTGCCGCCACGTGGTCCTAGCAGCTTTTCAGCCAACCGTTGCCGTCACGCCAACCCGTTTTCTGCCTTTTAAAATCTGTGCCCGGCAGGTCGGTCTGTGTAGAGATGGATTTGTATAAATGACTAATGTGTCGAAAAGCTGATTCACAGCTGAGAAAAGCAGCAGCGTGGCATCGAACTGAACCGGGTTAATGGTGTTCCAGCACTCTGAACAAAGCCCATTGTTTGAATAATTACCTGGCTGAACGACTGCGTGTCCCGACCTACAAACTCGAGTCTGGTTCCACATGTTGAATGTTAGTTTGAGTCACACATGTTCAAAGTAAGTTAGAATTTTCCCCAACTGTGCAAATATAACCACACAAATCGGGATTCTTCACTGTGATTGTAGTCTGGAAATCCTACTTGCGTTAACGACATGCCAATCGGCGACCAGCGTCAGTGGCTCGATTTGATGACATTGAAGTCAAGCGGGTTGTTTTTTTCCCTGAATGTTGTTGGAGCAGTGGTTAGATTTTCGGTGCATGCGGTGGTCCATGCTGATTGGCTGGTCCAGTAGTTTCAACATTACTCGAAGTCTCCGGTCAACGATGCGAGTGATTCCCAATGAAGGATTCGCCAGACCAAAATATTCACATAGTGAATTTGTGTCTGGTAACACCAGATGCAGGAATTTAAGTCAGGCTATCGTCAGCCATTAAAAAAAAGAAAAAGAAAAAAAGAAAAGGAACCACAAGAGAAGTAAAAATGAGCCGGAGAGGCAAAAGATTTAACTGTAATTTGGTCTGACGAAAAAAATCAAAGGTTAGCTTAAAAAAAAAAATTTAAAAAGAGGGAAAAGTGCTGGTAGTGAGACTATAATAGCAGTATGGTGGCAACAAACTGAATTTGTTTTTTCCTTTTTCTCCATTCAAATGGAAAAGGCTCCCGGCCGGACTGACAACACGCCGATTTCAGATACGTCTGTCAACAAACCAATTAAAGTCAAGTGTAGCAAGATGCAGCCACATTGGTGATGACAACAAGACGTAGGGGATGATGTCAGGACATAACTGACAATGACAGGACATTGGTAATTAATGCAAAGTTATATGGTGCTCTCAAAAAATTGCTGCGAGAGACTTAAACTAACCGGATCATATTTTTACAATGTAATAAAAACATGAACCTGAGTTCGGACTTCAAGATGTGAAAATGCTGTGAATCTGAATATTACTCCACTTCTTAACTTTCAACTCCTTCCTGCACCTCTATCCTGACTGCCACTTCAACTCCTGCCAGAACTTCAGCCGGCCCATCTTCACCTTCTTTTGTTTCTTCAACCTGCACGTTGTTTTTTTTTGTACCTTTCATCATGATGTTTAGATGCACTTTGGAGGTTTATCAGATTTGATCCCGCCAACGTCGGCAGCTCATGTTCTGACAGATTCATGTACTGATTAGCATGCAGAGACAGTGGACTCATTGTTCTTTGCGGGAGACGAGTTAAAAAAGAAAAAAAAACAACAAAAAAAAACACCCGTGATAACTTTTCAATTACTTTCCATCAAACAACTCTCTGCTCGTCAAAACTTGATTTAATTAAAAGTGTTAATCTTTCGGGTTATGCCTCCAGGTAGCCGTGGAGATTCGGGATGATTGACAGGACATCTCGGTCTCCCCCCTCCTCTCGTCTGCTCTTCTGCTCGGGTTGGCTCGGTGCAGCTCTCAGCAGACGACCGCATGAAAGGAGGGAGTTTAGGAGGAAGATGTGGATGGTTGGGTGGATTATGGACGGACAGCGAGGTGGACGACTCCCCTCGCTTCCTTCTTTAACCCAAAGAATCGACTCAGCGTGCCACCCATCGGGAGGTTATCATTTTAACCAGGAATAACACTTAAATAGCCAGTTGGATGGCTGGCAGGGATTTCTGTCATTCCCAATGTAATTAGTGTGTAAGGCGAGCCTGGCGCCAGACTGAGGCTGAATAACACAGGGGGAGGTGTGTGAGCATCGATGGATAATTTAACACAGATTTGCAGAAGCCAGCTCCACTTTGCCGTACCTGAGTGCCCTGCAGACAGAACGTGACATGCAGATGTTCTCAACTGGAAATGTTTTGACATACTGACAGATTTCCACAATAATAAATCTTCATCTCTTTTTTTTTTTTTTTCCTCATTGTTGTAGAAAAAAAAGACTTTATCTCCAATGATTAATGTGCAATGCTCAGGGCAAATAATTATTATTCATAGTATTCATATGAAGTGTCCTGATAAGCAGCGTGTTGTTCATTTCTGTGTGTTTTTTCCCTGCAGATCATTTTCCGCAAGATCAGCGAGGTGAAGAAGGAGGAAGAGGAGCGGCAGCGGGCGAAGAACGAGGTGCAGCTCACCATCCCGCAGGACCATCCGGTGCGCAAGCTTTTCCAGAAGTTCAAGCAGCAGAAGGAGCTCCGCAACCAGGGAGCCGCGGCGCCGTCGCAGCTGGACCTGGAGAAGAACCAGCTGCAGGTGGAGCAGCACCAGCACCTGCACCCGCACACCCTGCAGCTGGGCCACTCCAGCCTGCAGCACTCGCTGCCGCTCAGCCTGCAGCGGCCCCACAACTCCCTGCAGAACGGAGCGCCGCTCAGCAGCAGCGTGCTGACCGTGTCTCAGGTCACGCCCATGCAGAGCTCACTGGCCTACAGCCATCCCAGCGAGCCGCCTGCAAAGCAGAACAATTGTGACATCATGGAGCTGCAGCCCAGTTCTGCCGGAGGCGGAGGCGAGCAGACTGTCAGGCTCAAAGTCAGCAGCAGCCCGGTGCTGGCGAAGCCGGCCGCCAAGGCCAGCGGCTGGATGCGCCTGAAAAACAACACGGCTCCAGTGGAGGCCAGGAAGGAGGGGCTGAACAACAGCGTCAAGGCCGTCTCCGTGGAGATGCTCTCTCAGGACAGCAAAGGTCAGGAAGCGGGAGGAGGCGGGGACGCGGAGGAGGGCGGGGTGTCCAGCAGCAACCCCCTCCGCAAGACGGACTCCTGCGACAGCGGCATCACAAAGAGCGAGCTGCGGATCGACCGGGCGGGGGAGGCGCGGACCCCCGCCGGCGTCACCCCGCTCCTCCAAAGCCCTCTCCCCGGAGGAGCGGGGTCCCCTCACCCGTTCTGCCCCATACCGGAGCAGGCCCTGCAGGCGGCGCTGCACGACACCCGGCTGGAGCTCCGGGGGGACATCCAGACTCTGGGAGGCCGTCTCGGCGCCCTGGAGGGTCAGGTGGCCGAGATCATCAAACTGCTGTCAGAGAAGAGGCGGCCGTCCACGGGGGCGGTGCCGCCGCCCGCCTCGACCACGCCCAAAACCAAAATCCAACGTCAGGACATCTTCACCGTCTCCAGGCCCGTCTCTCCCGACTCAGAGAAGGACGACGGGCTTTGAAGAGAGCTGAGCCAGTGGTGTCGAGAGTGAAGCTGTGGCTCACGATTCCTACTTTTTCTAAAGCATCCCGCTCCGTCACGTACCGGTCACACCACTGGTGTCAATTCTCCGAGATAAAACAAACAAACAAACAAACAAACTGGCTTCTTTAACGTTTGCACACTGATTTTTGTCTCCGGATCACGTGAGAGTTCAGTACGCGCTCCTCCGTGATCTGGACCTGTCGTTTTTCTGATTGTACATACCTCTCTATGCATGTCCAGCTGGATTCTGGCCTGCCAAAGAAACAACTGAACGTACTTATT
Source organism: Brachyistius frenatus (assembly GCF_029030835.1). NCBI lineage: Eukaryota > Metazoa > Chordata > Actinopteri > Embiotocidae > Brachyistius > Brachyistius frenatus. Next base: position 324,474 of record NW_027210767.1, on the reverse strand, counting down.
GCCTGTATAATATGCAGTTGACTGCATGCAAATCGAATTTAAAGAGACATTTTATCGAGGTACGCTGTACATATGAATATTTTTCAGTGATAATTTACTATGTGGACATTCAGGGTTTGCATACTGGTAGCACTATAAATACTGGAAGAGGGTTTTTATTTTCCTGGCAGAGGGACCGTGCATGGATTATTTAGAGATAGAGAAGAAGCTCTTTTATTTGTTTGCCTGTGAGATGAAATTGAAGTTTGACTGCTCTCACTTCGCCCTCGATGAACACAGATTTCCTACGTGTGATGAAGCAGCATCCCTTAAAAACAGGGAGGGAATTTTTTCTGCTATGTTTTTTGTATTAATTAACGCTTCTTATGATGATTTATATATTTTTGATTACGGAAACGCCCTCGGCCTCAGTTCGGTGTCTGGTAAATCCTGAAACGTTTATTTCGTTAGACTCCTCCTCTTTGTGTCTATGCATCGCTCGGGTACGCCGCCAGAATATTCTACCTTCTTTATCATGATGGTGAATGAGTTTTTCCTTCTCTTTTTTTTTTTTTTCGTTTCCATTCTTCTGCATGAATCAGGGATGGCAGGATGCACTTTTTTTTTTGGGGGGGGGGGTAAAGCCAGGGATGACAAGAAAGCTTTGGGGGAAAGGGGGGGTGACACGGGAGTTTAGTTCACATAAAAGTCCACTCAGCACAGTGACATGTAATCCCACAGCCTCGGCACAGCGCGCACGCACGCGCGTACACACACACACACACACACACACACACACACACACACACACACACACACACACACACACGGCAGTCTTAACCAGCGAGCGTCTCTCCCTGCGGCCCGCTCCGAGCTCCATTATCGACAGCAGCTTTCGCCGCAAAAAAAAAAGCTTGAGTGATTTAAAAAAAAAAATGGAGTACGCTACTTTATATGATGTCAGTTTTTCTAGATCCGCATGCAGAGAGGAGTAGTTCTATGCTCCGCAGTGCTTAACACACACACACACACACACGAAGGATCTGTATTTGATACGGCAGCAATAATAAGGGTAAGAACACAACGGCCATCAGAAAGCTTCATTTGGTTATAAATGAGCTCCGTGTGGGGGGGAGTGAACGGGGCTCAGCGGGCTGATGAACGCAGGTTTTGCTCATCTCAGCTCATTTGTATCAAACTGAAAGTGTTGCTGAAAATAATAAGTTTTTTTTTTAAAAAGGCGAAAAGATGAAAACCAGATTATATTTTTACATGCCGCAATCAGAGAAAAACGAATCCAACACGCGCTAGACGTCAGGATGGAAAACCGGTAGATTTAAGGGAGCTTTCGGAACCACAACCTTTTTTTTTTTTTCGAAGCGCAACCATTTGCTTTACCAGTGATTCCACCGGGCTCGGGTCCACAATGCCGTCCGCACGCCTTCATTCTCCGCAAAGTGTTTGAAAAGCTTCTCGTCCGGCTAATTTAGGCGACTTCCTGACTTCACCAGATTTTTTTTTGTTTCTCTTTTTGTCTGTTTCCTGTTTATTGTTCGTTGCTATATTGTACTGAAGCCTGCAGACAAAATTGGACACAGTTTGCTGTGTTGTAGTCACATACAGTGCCTGTTCGCAGGAGAAGGAACACGTTTCTTGTAAATGATGTAATATACGATCACGATAAAATATACGATATATACGAGTCTTTTATTGTGAAAATTGAGCGGCTCCTCTCGGCTCTTCCTGCCCGTCCGATCTGCTTCGGTGCAGCTTGACGCGACTTCCATCAAAAATAGACTACGCAAAATACTTTTAATTAAGCGTCGCAGAGAGACTCTTCTGAAACATCTGGTGGAATCACGAGCGGCCAGGTCCGACCCCCGGTGGAATCCAATCCTTTACTTTTTTTAAACCAACGCTTCAGACGTTACACGTCAGAATTGATCTTCCCTGTTTAGATGACGCCCTGCATGACAGTTTGGTCGTCGGGGTCGTTGCCTTCATCAGCTTCTACTTAAATATGTATAACTCCAAAGTTCAGTGACTGTTCGTTGCAGCAGAGCGACGTGCACCGAGCTGGAGGGAGCAATAACTTCCACGAGGAAGTATTCCAAGTCACATCTCACAAAATCTGATGTTTCCCTGCTTGAGTTTTAGTTGCAAATGCTCACGTACACAAAAACGTCTGGAACTCAGGTGCTGATGTTGATCAAGAGACGTAACTTGGTATACTTGCTCGTGAGGGTTATGCCTTCCCTCTCCGTCGTGCTTCAAGGTGCTGCAGTCCGTTCGTGCCCAACAGAAGCGGTCTTTAAACTTCGATCCATCCTCGCGAAGGTACACACTTCATTTGGAGAACTGCACCCTACAGCCTGACTGGACTTTTCAAGGCCCATCGACACTTCTGAGAGTTTTGGTTTCAACACGATGAAACAAAATCACAGCGCACCTCTCCGTCTGATCCTGTGCATGAAAAGGAATCGGTGCGATGAATAATGATAGAAAACGGCAGCAGTTCTTTATCACTCTAATGAACCCGGTTGGTTACATTACGAGGGCTGTTTGAGATTTACATTCTTGTAAACATTGATGTCATTTACATTTTGATGATGTAAACATCTATTTTCCATCCGCCCGTCGCCTCGCATGATGTCAGACATGCTGACTCACTCGGATCTGTTTCTCTGCGCTGTCAACAGACCGGGAAAATCATGAGAAAATATAACTTGATGATGCTAATTGGCAGTTTGAAACAAGTCGGCTGTGAGCTTCCTGACACTATATGTAAATGTGGTTTTGTCATGAACCGAATTTAATAGCTTCTATTGTACAAACGACCACATTTTCTTTAAATGGGAGGGTTTTTTTTAAAATTTTGCCAGCCCATCTTCTGCACCGACCTTATTCACACCCAGTCAGTCGCCCGCTGCGAGCTCTCCTCTCCGCACTCTTTTTCTGTTCTCTCATTGCTGCCGGCCGCTGAGCACATGCCCTTGCGAGAAACAGGGAGTAAAAGTGCCTTGCTCAGGGGCACCTCAGCAGCACTTTCAGTGTAATTTGCCCCCCCCCCCAAAAAAAAAAAAGCAATGCGGCAGGAACGATCGTTGACGGTGGCTACCACTGCAGTTGTGAAGAGCAGCACGCTTCATATCACTTATAACAGACATTTCACTTATATCAAATATCACGCAAAGCTATGCAACAGTTGATTCTCGCTATTTAACGAATTTTTACATAGTGACAATAAGGGAGACAGGAGTTTTGAGGGGCGTTTAAATATATCAGTTACTCATCCGGCAACCACACAGGACACTTAAATTAACAGATTACAGGCAGATCGGTGCGGCGTTAGCAGGCTAGCAGGCGTTCTAACAGATCAATTTATTGAACGGGGAGCTTTATTTCGATTTACCAGCTGATCTGCGCTCCTTATCAGATTTTCCGAGGCTGAGCCCGACGGCTCCCCTGCGTCGAAGGGAGCCGGCTGTGAGGTGGTTTAGGTGTTTGATTTGGATGCCTCCTCGGCGCCTTCCATTGGAGGTTTTCTGGTCATGTCCAACTGGTAGGAGACCCCGTAGGTAGACCCAGAAGTTGCTGGAGGGATTACATATTTTATCTGGTCTGGGATTACCTCGGGATCCTCCAGGAGGAGCTGGAAAACTCTGCTAGGGAAAGGAAGGTCTGGACGAACCCGTTCGACATGCTGCCACCGTGACCCAGCAGCGGATACAAAGGATCCGTCCATTTCCTGGATGCGTTTTTCCAGGAAATTGCTAAATGCATAAAACCAAAATTCACTGTTGTTCCATCACCTCCTTCAAACCTTAAATTCAATGAGCTTCACGTCGAATTCTGGACATATTCGGTTTTCTTTCAGATTGACTCCCATTTAGCACGTCAGTCAACATACAACATATCAGCAACTGTATGTTCAAAGTTTACATGCTAACGGACCGAAGCTGACATATCTCGTCATTTTTATTGAATTTATTATCAACACGGACTCAGCAGTCAAACAGTCTGGATCAAACAGACCTTCACATGCTGCCTGGGCTAATTAAATTAATATTAGAAGAAATAACTCGATTTATTGTGAACAAACAAAGTTTTGTGAGTCACTTGGGACTTTTTCTCTCATTCAAATTGCATGAATGGCTTAAATACAATTCTTTGAGTATTCAAAACTATAAAAGAATAATCAGGAACAGACTCGGACATTAACCATATCAAACTGGGGTACTTCAGTCAAAAATGATTTCTAATCTTAAACATGGAACACAAAGTTCTGGCCATCTTTTGGCCACCAAATATCACACAGCAGGAAATCTGTAGTAAACCAGTCCATTCAGCCACATGGAGCCGAAAACGGCTTGTATTGTTGTAGATGTGCAGATGGTAGTTTGAGGGTTTTATACTTTGGCTCACGGTGGCTTCCCCCCCCCCTCCCCCCAACAGACTCCTCTCTGCTGATGTTAAAAAGCTTTTTGGGAAACCAAAAAAATCACTTTTTCTAACACAGTGGGAGCAATTATGGCTGCAACAGACACACAAATTACCAACTATCACAGATTTATTCTTTCTAAAAGAATTTTTTTTTAGATAATATATTTCCTCACAAAGTCTCTGCAGATTTCCTTTAAAATCATATGAGCCACAATACAAGGTGGGAAAACTGTGAAAATATTTGGAATATCTGTTCAGCTTAGCAAGCTTAGCAAGCCTGAGAGAGATCAATAGAGATGCGCATATATATGAAGGATGTTTCAGGTCCTGTCATAAATTCCCAGCTTATTGAGTTGTTTTAAACCCCTGAACTGTCGGCAGCATGAAGAATTCTGCTGCTAGCAAATTTGACAAACTGAACATCGTTTCAAAGCACAAAGCCTCACGGTTCAGACATGTAAACCGTTTTAACACGACAACACCACAGCAGCTCCTCATTTTGCAACACGAGTACAAACACAGCAAAACATCGTACCTTTCCTGTCTTTTGGGAGCACATATTTGTCGAGTCACTGTTTTCACGCAAACTAACAAAAATTTGCTTTAAGTCTTCTTTTTTTTTAATTAAGAGCAGGAGTGAATGTTGAAATCAAATTCATTAATGGCATAAAAACTCAGGTTTACGGGAGAAAATGGTTTGATTTGTTACACGTGTAACCCAAACTCCTGCAGAAGTCTGCAGATCTGCATCAGATGAGTCCATCTGAAAAAAGGTTTTCTGCCGCCTTCGCTGCTTGCGCTGCAGTAAACAGTAGCTGGAAAGTAACATTTTAAAGAATATAATCAGCTGCTGAGGGAAAAGTAGTTTGGCAAAACTGGAACAAGCAGTAATGTTGTTCTTGAACGGTGCTCCTACCCGAACAGGAGGAGAAACTCTGCAGGCAGTAAATCACCTCGGATCAGCATGTACTATTGGATCACGGTGATTTCTATTATTTTATAAAAAGAGCAAATTATCGGTCCTTCCAGGATTTTGCCGAGTTTTTTTGTGATTGTAATGATTAAAAATACTTGATTTTGCGGCGGCTCTCCTCAAAAATTGCGATGTAATTTGTGAAATGTTCTGGGAAAATTGCAGGAATTGTTGAGGTAAAAAAAAAAAAAGGTTTTATTTTTGGAAGACTTTCTTTATTGCTGTAGTACCATCAACAGAAGTTCTGTTCAGAGAATTTGTTCTGGAAAAATTGCCAAAATTTGGCTGAATTAGATTTATTTATGGCGATTGCAAGACTGCATTTCCCCGGAGGGATCTGAATTATTCACCGCGCTCTTATTTGAACTACTGTTTGTAGATGTGGTACTTTGGCGCCTTCAGTGGTAGCATCAAAAAGGACATTGTGGCTTAATGTCTAGTGTCAGAAATGAAGAAGAAACTGTTTTTTTTTTACTTAGAAGAAACTTTCCATCTTCTGCACCACAAGAATCGGAACCATTCTATAACGACACACACTTTATTTTTTTTAGTTTCATGTTAATCATAGTTCCCTAAAAATGAACAGTGATCATTTTAACACGTTCCTCTCTCAGTCTGGATTCAGCAGCCAGCCTCGAGGAGGAGCTCTGAGTAACTTTAAAATCTAAAATTAGACTTGAAGAAGTAATTCTTAGTTTTAGATTTGCAAAAACAGCGAATCTGTTCTCCGATATGAAACTCCGGAAAGGGAGGGGGTAGGGAGGGGGGGGGGGGGTTGCAAAGAGTTAGACAGTTTTCCTGTCAGCGAATTTCCGCCTGGAAACTCGGTGACCTGTCAGGTTGAGGAGACACGGGCAGCAGCGAGCTCATCCTCGTCTTTATTAATTTGACAGTGAAGAGTGAAGGGCAGCTCCTCCTGTCATCGGAGCCCTGAAGACACACACACGCACACACCTTTCAGCACAGGATTTTTTTTTTCCGGCTTTGCCACTTGAATGTACAACGACCCCGTTTCCCTCAGACCCCTCTGCTCTCCAAGCCTTTTCACTGGGAGCAGAGATAGTTTTCTTCTGAGGAGTCCTTTCCTTTCTCTCTCCTCTTCTTTCTCTTCATCACTTTCAGCCTTTATACTGGCAGGAGGTCCCGGTCTATCTCTTTGTGTTTCTCCTCTGGGGTTTCCTCCACCTCCGCCCCTCTGATCTCTCGCACCTCTCCTTGATCTCCCGTCCTGTAACTCCATCACGCTCTCCCGACCGACCGACACCACCAATCCACCAATCTGGGGACGGGTGTGCGCGACCAAAGGTCCTCATTTATTGAAATTATCCTGTGGCTCGATTCGATTACGCATATTGCATCCAAGATGAGTCTAAAAGGAGTGGAAGTAATTTCCTTCGATAGCGGTGGAATTGTTTCACTTATCAACCTGCAGGATTTTCCTCAGCGGGATTAATTTTTCATCAAACTCATCTTCCGCTCCGATTCAGTCATATAAAACGTAGGATGGTTTTAATAAACAGGGCCCTTTGGGAAAGATTTTTTTTTAATATTTTTTTTTTCTCTGCCAGAATGTGAACAGTTTCTGCCGTACTGTCGGAGCAGCACTGAAATCCCACACTGACTCATGTATTGTTGAGCAGGTGCACACCTGAGCTGTAGTGTCAGAATAATAAACATCTGTCTGGGATACTCTCACATGGGCTTCCTGTCTGTTTCTCCGCTTTTAGAAACTCTGCACTCACTTTTCAACAGGAACATTTAAGTAATCAATAACCTCTACTGATCTTTTATTGGCAGCTGCAGGAGTTGGAGCTTCTCAGCACCCGGACCGTCCTATTGAGCTGTGGTGAGTAAAAACAAACCGGTCAGAAAGAGACAAATGAATCCCTGACATGTAATCTTAACTGATGTTGAAATGCAATAGCCTCCCCTCGCTGCCTTTCCTGGTGTCTGCTCTGCACAGGGTCGGTGCAGCAGAGGTTGAGCTCCACCCACAGTGAGACACAGAGATCAGAGGACACAAGCAGGTTCCACTTCTTAACAACGCTAACTATTCTGTCAGGAGTCAGACACGGACTTTGGAAACCTCAAGTCTTGTACGTTTCTTCCTGTCCTGCAGTTTAACCTCTCTCCACACCTTTGTTAATAGTCATTGTTCTCCTTCTTTGTTCCTCCTCTTCTCCTTGTGCTCAGAATTCATATTGGGGGCTGATGCTGTTTAAGAGGATCAATGTAAAATGAAATCATCTTTAGTCCCAAGTTAACGCCACAGAATCTCATTACGGTAACTTTGACAATTTAGAGGTGTGGACAGACAATGAGTGCCTGCTGTGATTTGTGTTATTTCAGCTTTTTTTTCTTTTTTCAAATATACATTTTAGTCTGCCTTCCTTCCTTCCTTTCCCATCCATTAATCTGTCCAACTAATCCAATCAGGCATTTCTCCAACTTCAGGGACCGTTCATGGTCTGAGAGGCTCTGAATCGCCGCCGGCCAATTATACCGACAGACAGTAGAATTATCACGGTTAGTTTCCTGTGGATGGTGTGTGCTGACGGTGAGCCAAAGGAAACACTAGAGGAGAAATTAGCCTGTCGAGGCAGCGCTGAGGCTGCAGCCGGTTCACCTGCGGCTCCGCCCGGACGCACGAAGCCTCCCGCTGTCTCCGAAAGTTAAGAGCCGAGCCTCAATTTGGTGCCAAGACTGAGCACATGCTTATACCCATTAGCGTCTCCTCCGTCGCTCCTAAAAATAGAAGAGGAGACGCACTCTTTTATCCACACTGACACCCGTCAGCTCGGGATGCTCCTGCAGATTCTCTTGGAACAGATCTTTAATTGCTGCCGGTGAGAAGTCAAAGTGTGAAAGGCTTTGCGCTCCCAATTCACAGCTCTTGAGTTCCCGTAGTTAGAAGCTCATTTACTCCGCAGTTGTATTTCTTTTCAGTGTCAGTCATGATGTGTTGGTGATTTTAGTTTGTCTTTGTGTGACTCAGCAGCTTTAGATGTTGGTTTCACTCAGTATTTGTAAAGCTATATTTCCAAAGCCAAATCAGTGTTTTCCAGTAAAAGTCTGATTCCATCCGTCTTCTCCAGCCTATCAGATCAGGGAGGAAGGAGGTCGAGCAGTTTAGCCCAGACATTCTTCTCCCGGGCAACATTTTCCAACTCCTCCCGGGGGATCCCAAGGCGTTCCCAGGCTGGATGAGGCATATAATCCCATCAGCATCTTCTTTACTCTATCCCAGGGATTCTTACCGATGTGAGATGTGCTCTGAATCTCTGCTCTCCTCTCAACCCCAACCGGTCGAGGCAAATGGCCGCCCGCCTCTGAGCCTGGTTCTGTCAGAGGTTTCTTCCTGTTAAAAGGGAGTTTTTCCTTCCCTCTGTTGGAGGTTTTTCTCCCTTAAAGAGGAGTTTTTGCCTCCTAGCTTATGTGGGAATTGTTGAATTGTTGGTTCTTCTGTATGATGTTGTAAAGTTCTGCTGTACGGACTTTACTGTGTTACGTGCCTTGAAATAACCTGTGTTGTGATTTGGCGCTATATAAATAAAGTTGACTTGAACTGAGTTGAGTTGAATGCCTCCAATGGTAGGCGCTCCTGTCGATGCTTTGTCAAGCTCCCTGCATCCCTACTCACCGAATTTGGCCCCCTGCGACTTCTTCCTGTTCCTCTAAAGTTTGACGCGATTACAAAAACAGCGTGTCACTCAGGTGTTCATGTTGATCAAGTGACATAACTTGGAATACTTACTCGTGAAATGTACAGCTTCCCTCTGCACCATGCACATTGCTGTGCTGCACTCCATTCATGCACAACAGGAACAATTCCCAAACTTTTTGATAACACCTCATATCTAATTTAGCTGGTGTTGTGAGCCACCAAAGATTATTCTTTAAGCTTTAATAAAGAAGCCTCACAACTACTGGATGATGCATGGAGAAAAAAAAAGTAATACATCCTGGTACTTAAACAACACAAGGCAAAAGTCTTTGTAATAAAACAGACATTTTACATAAAGAAAATATTGAGGAATGATTTTAAAGTTTATTCTTGTTGGAGATTTTTTTTTTAAAGAGAGGGAAACGCGTCAGACGGCTCCTGGCACCAAACATCAGTTCGCAAAGGCAGCATCTGGAGAAAAAACCTCTGAGGTGAAGTTCAGCCACCAAAACATGAGATAAGACCTGTGAAATAACAGCCAGAAAACTCACATTAAAAATGCAAAACAAAACAAGTTCATCCAAACTGGGACAATCTCTTCCTCTTTCACAGAGGACGGAAATTCAAATCATGTAAAGGGAAGAACACCCTGGAGGTAAAAAAAAAAAAAAAAAAAAAAAAAGAGCCTCTCGTCGTCCAAATTCACCCTGAAGAGAACCTTTAACGAGACTGCACGGCCCCTACGATAACACTGCTTGGCGTAACGTGTCAGCTGCTTTGATTCAAAGCTACAAACACGCTCGTTTTGTCCCTCGACTTGTCGGTTATCAGGCACTGTAACATCTCCACGTGAACATTACTTTGATAACAAGCAGTTCGCCGGCAGAGCTTTATGAGGGGGAAACGTGTTTTGATGCAGATTGTCCGTTCCCTCCCCTTTTGCTCCTGTCGGAGGAAACACTGTTGTAAAAGCCGGGGTTTATAAAATAACCTTTAATAATCCTGCGGAGTTCACTTGGATATTGAAGCCTTTGTGAGAAATTGGACTTTTAATAGAAAATGCTCCCCCCTCCTCCCCCTCCCGTGGGCGAACCCGGTCATCGGATTCAAAATTGAATCCGGTCATTGATTTGGGCAACTTCAAAAAGGTTTGCACGACTAGGAAAAGATCAGTAAAGAAGAAGAAAAAACAAAAACATCTATCATGTTGGAGTCTAAAATTAATTTTCCATTTATTGAAAATAATCCTGTTGCTTTGTTTTCTTGGTTGATGCCACAGCTTGTTTTGTTTAGATCCTCTAACATCAAAACAAACACCTTTAGGAAAACGAGACTCTCGTGTCTCTTGGATGTAAAGTTCTTCGCGTTCACAAATCCAAACTTTCACATAAGATGAGATGTACTGTAACGATTTAATTGATCCCCGGGGAAGTTTGGGTTAAACAGAAACCGACATGTAGGTGGAGGAACAAAGGGGAAAAGTGGCAATACAGGATAAATTCAGGTAGAATATAGGGTTGTTACAGTCTAATATTTTTGCTGTTAAAATTTAAATCTACTTTTTACTAATGTAAGTGGTTATTTTAAGCACGGTGCTTTGATTATTATTTTTTTCCTCCTTTTAAATAACTGCATAAGATGGTTTGATACTCCTCTGGACTGGACAGAAGTGAGAGTGTGTATCTGAGAGTGGGAAAGACAATGCGTGTGTGTGTGTGTGTGTCTGTGTGTCTGTGAGTGTGTGTGTGTATTTCTGGTTGTGGTGTCTGCATGCGTTCGGGCTCTGCTGTGTGCTTGTAAGGACGTTTGTCTGATTTCAGTGGATTACATCATCAGGAGGAGGTGAAAACAGAGGAGACAGGGGCACATTCAGGATCTAAAGCCTTTCACCCTGCTGAGCCATCATCACCGTCATCTCAGTATGGGGGTGCTCCGCGAGCCCTGGCTGGAAAACAACATGACTAAGTAAGTAAACAATTTGCATTTTATAACTGTGGTAACTATTCTTCTTCACATTTTGTTCATCTGCCTGCTGGCACTGGTACTGAACCTGTTTGAGTCCTACTCTGAGGAGATGGACTACTTCGTGACTATAAGTAATTGTAAATTTGAGCAGTCAAAAATAACATCTGGAGTTCCCCAAGGCTCCATTGTGGGGATCTCTTCTATTCAACGTCTACTTAGATTATGGAAAACATCAATACATGTTCCCGTAATTATGCAGATGGAAAATTTTACAAATTTACATAACCACATCAGCAACGGACTATAATCCCGTGTAGACCCTGAATAAGTGCATTGAACAAATCATTGAATGGATGCGTAACAATTTCCTTCAGTTTAACAGAGCTAACTGAAATAATTGTGTTTGGAGGCGAGGAAAAAGTCAGTGCTCAGCTTTAATCGGTATAAATAAAACCCCACAAATCAAGGTAGAACTCTTGGTGTGGTCACGGACTCTGACCTGAATTTTTACAGACACATTTGGTACTTGCTTTTGTGGCGCTGATAGATGTATTTTGACACTTTGGAGAGAAGCAGGCCAGCTGTTTACCCCCAACTTACGCGGTTTTAGCTAAGCTAGGCTAATCGCCTGCGGCCTCCATATTCATACTTTAAGGTTTCTGTTGGAGCAACATTGCATGAGTGAATACTTGTTTTTTGTTTGTTCTCGTGCCAACGCCCAAGGACTACCGTGCACGTGCACCGGGGGTGACACTACAGTGTACACTACTGCCAACGACTTCACTCTATTTACATGTGATGGTAATGCGCCAAGAAAAGCAAGCAAAGCACCAGCAAAGGCCGGGAAGAGGAGGGACGCTGTTGCACATCTGGAGACATACATTTAGCTGATACTCGCCACGCAATGACTGAGCAGCATGCGATTTATTATCACGGTTAAATTACACTTGATGAGAAGATGTTGCCAGAACACGTTTGTTCTGTGTTACTTTTGATTGCTTTTAATTGTTAGCAGCTGTGAAACGAAGCTCGACTCTCCATACAGATAATAAAATAAATAAATGAATAAAAAAAAATTTTTTTAAAACTGCTTTCGCTGCCGATCTGTGTCTGAATGAGATTATGTAATGGTTTAACAGAGTGGTGTCGCGGCAGTGGCGTGACCTCCCGATGTTGTCGCGGCGTTATTGTCTTATCTCCTGCAGAGGAGGTGGGCGTGCTGCGACCCCACCGCCGCCCCTCACGGTTACAGTTACAGTGTACGTCAATGGTATTTAGGGCTGATGGGCTGACAGACTGTATCCAGTGGGCGAGCGGCTCTAATGTAGGGAGGTAGGTGGGGAGGAAGAGCTGCGTCGAAAGCACTCAAAAACTGTCTTTTTCCAGCCCTTCCTTTACTGATTCAATACATAAGCTGCACTTTTACTTTTTTTTAATTATTATTAAATTAGTGGCTATTTATTACTCCTTTTTTTACCGCGCTGAATTTTATATCTTGAGCTTTTTATATCAGCTTTTTAATATTTTACTCTTTACTCAATCCCCATGCGTCGTAAAGCATTTTGAATTGCTTCAGAGACGATGAGATTTCAGAGATACTTTCCCAACAATGTCACATGTTTCCCTTTCTCAAAAAGTGTTTTTCTCCAAAATAGCTGTTGGAAAATAAATGATTGTCTTTTAATCCGTCCCACATGTACGGAACAACACACTACCCTTTAAAATACGGTGGAGTAAAAGTAAAAGGTTTTCCAGTACCTTCAAATGTATTTTATATATATATACTGTACTGTATATACTGTATATACTGTGCATTTTATATTTAATGGGTTTTTTTTTACTGTTACTTAATTGCTTTTTATTATTTTATTATTATTTTATTGCTTTCCTATATGCTGCTGTAGCGAAAAAAAAAATTCCCCTTGGGGATTAATAAAGTAACCACCTAACCTAACCTAACCTAACCTATTTCCTTTGCTCAAAACCAACAAGGAAAGCAAAAACATGAATCGCTTCCTGTCATTCATTTCTTGACTCCACAGCTGGAAAAATTGCTGTGCGCTGATGTATTTTTTTTCTAGCAAAAGCAAGTTCATCAATCAGCCTTCAATCACGCCGCCTCCATTTTATTACGTGTCGGTGTTAATAAAGGCCATAATGACCTCAGCCGAAGTTTATCCCGGAAGGAAAACCTCACCCCAACAAAGCTGCTCTGACATTCTCTCCATCGCAGCTTCATCACAGCTCCTCCAAACGCCGCCGTCTCGGCAGGAGCCGCTGGATAATTCATAACCCCATTCAGAACCTGTCAGGCTGTTACACAGACAATGGAGGAGACACTGCCCTGAAGGCTCGACTGCAAAATCAGCTCACCTGCTCTTTATCCCAAACGGCTGCTTATGAGTGACAAAAATTGAACGCTGTTGGAGATGCCTTGGCCAGGGAGGATACTCATTTCTGATTGGCCAAGACGGTGTCAATCAAAATGTTTTTCAGACACAATTTGACATCAGTTGAAATGCTAGTTTATGAATACCATTTGAGTCAAGATAAAATGTATGTGAAAGTATTTAGTTTGGATATTTGATGTATTATATTATATTATTTATATTTGAATTGCCTATGAGGCTGTAGTTTGGATATTGGTCGTCGCCATCTTGCTAGTTCGGAGCAGTTTGGAACAGGAAGTGACCTTATTTGGACGAGCTGGGAGGGAGCGAGCGGTGGATCTGACTCGATCTGATCGGACACCTGATGATACTACATCCCGCCCACCGATAGCGGAAATCTGACTGCACCACGGACTTGTCAATCAAACAGACACGTACCCAAAAACACATCTTTACTTGAGGCTTATTTTCAAATTAATGACAGGATTATTTTCAGCTGTATCGCCAGAAAACTAATAAGAAGGAGTGACTTTAGCCAGCAACACCAAAATGACAAGTGGAAAAAAAAAAATCGATTCGCTTTAAAAGGTACTCGGCGGTATTGCAGTATAAGGCACCTCTGCAGTGGCTTCATTTTTCTATGTCCGCTTTTACATACAGTCTACTATGATCCACACAGGGATGTGGTCTGGGAACACTAGGCTGGTTAAGACCTGAATTACCCCTTAAAAAAAAAAAAAAAAAAAAAAAAACGATCAGTTTAGGCGACTCGTTTCATAATGAATGAATCAGTGAGCCTCCCTCAGGAAGTAGCAGACCTCAGGTTTAGGAACCTTGGTTGATGGTCCTCCCCCCTCCCCCTCCTCCTCCTCCTCCTTCCTCCTCAGCTCCTGCGATATACTGTAGTTCTCCTGCCAAGTGCTGTTACAACTCCCCGCCTCCCCACGCACCCCCTCCCCCCACCCGCCTGCAGCCAGAGGAGGAAGTGGTAATGTCAGGAACCATTAGGACAGCGGGGGTCGTTGGAGTGACTCTCCTGTCAGGGCCGTTGAAGATAACAGAGGTCTCAGGAGAGCCCGCCGCCCAGACAGCTAGCCTCTCCTCTGCTTCTCCTTTTAACCTCTCCACTATATCTTCGCCGTTGAAAGCCTCTTCGGCACGCTCACTCACTCCGCTGTTTGTTTGTGCCTTTTTGCCCCCCCCCCTCCTCTTTTTTTGTGAATGGCTATGCAAACTGCTCCTGTGGGCTTCTACAAAATTTAAAAAAAATTCTCACGAGTTCCATTTGAACGCATCAGTTAGAATATGTCACTCGTTCCTCCTCTCTTTATTTTTACGTTACAGTGACTCACTATCACCTCTTGTGGCACAAAGTGGTGTTACGAGACCGGACGGGCCGCGGCTAGCTGGTTAACTCCCGTCGACACCTGTGCAACACAATACATAGACATCTGTGACAAGACGACAAAACTGCTGCGTGTTCATATTCTGTGGGTAATTATAGTTAATTCTTTAATGTTTTAAACGAAACATCCTACGTATTTGACCCTTTTAAAGAATGATGGAAAACCAGCAGGGACAATTAAGGTCCGTAGAATTAATTATGAAGTACATAATTCACATCTACGTCATATTTTAGTTTTTACCTTTTGACCCGGATGCAAATAAACAGCAGAAATTGGGTGCATGAATAAAGCCATTCGAAAATAATGATTTCATTTGTAAGCGTACAGTTTGTGTTGGAAAACCAAACAAAGAAATAATCTGACACCAGCTTCTAAAAATACAGCAGTAATACGACGTAATGATTATCTTTGAGACATTGTGATATCCTGACCTGATGGCTGAAGGTCACAGGTTTAATCCCGTAACAACACGCAGTTTGTAAAGGAAATCTCGGTGTCCGAAACTAACTGAAAGAGTATGATATAATATATATTAATGAAGTGATGGATTTTGAATTGAACATTCATTTTTAATGATAATGAATATTTCAGATAACCACTCCTCAATAATGACCTTCATTTTTTTGGAGTTTGTTTTGGGCAAAGGTGACCCAACACCGTGTGAAGTTTGGAAATGTAAAGTATTGACGATGAAAGCATTTTTTTTGTTTTTAGGATCTGTAAACATACCTGTCTGTATGTGGAGTGGATGTGTGCGAGCTTCACTGTTAGTGGATATCCTTATTATCTATATCCTTATATTTGGACATGTGAGCTAAACCCTGTTCTGCTTGGAAATCACATGAACGACAACACTTCGTAAGAGATTTTTATTTTTTTATTTTTTTTATTCCCAACCACTGATGAGTAACCAGCAGGAAGTTTGGCCTCAAACCTCAGATAAAAAAGTGTTTGATGATGTGACCACTAGTTGGCTTTTAATTATCAATTATGTAAATTACAGCAGTTGCGAGGCTTAGCGATTTGTTTATAAAGAGAAGTTGCAGAGGAAAGTTGGTGACATATTTCAATAGTTTAACCCTTGTGCACCCTTTAAGTAGCCAAATAAATGTCGACATGACGCTGACAGTGTCCTCCCAGTGGACTGTTGGAGGTATTACACGCTTTGGCATCACACTGGGCTGAATAAACAGCTTCTTTGGATTGAGTCACTTGCCTCGTAGTGAAGCAGAGAACTCATACGAGAGCATTTCTGCCGGCTGACCAGTGTCCAGTTCAAGAATAAGTATGTAGTTATTGCTAGCAAAAGGTATTTTTAAATCAGTATCCGCCTGTTCGGGCTTCACACGGAGGTGATGCATTCGGTGGTGCTCGTCAGACAGACGCCACAGTCGCATCTCAGGGCCACAGGGTAGGTGTAGGCTGGGTCAACGTTGCCCTGGCAGTTGGGCAGTTTCACGGTGACCAGACGGGTCTCGTTGTAGGTACAAACCCGCTGGTAGGACTCGATGAAGGGAGGCTCCAGGACCGGCTTCTGGAAGAAAAATGAAAAAAAAAAAAAAAAAAACATTTGGTATTTTTCTCTTTCTCTTCTCACTCAAATCTACCAGGTTGCCATGTTGGACATCTTCAACTTGGTTTACTGTTTTGACAGAACCGCTCGGCTGTCTCAGAAAAAAGCTGATGCTTTTTTTTTTTTTAAATGGAAGTCTATTTGAGTCAGAGGTTACGTCTATTTTTACTTACAGTCAGAGCTTGTATCCAGTTTGCCAGCGAACCTCTGTTTTCTAGCGAGCCATGTTTAAAGAGTCGTGAAGCGTCTGCAAAGCCTTTTGTCGTTGCCTCCTGGAATTTAATCTTATTCCGTTGCTGTAATATAACTCGCTCTGAATCACAACTTCAGCTGAATGCGCAGAAGTCAAGAGTATGAATCCTAAAGTTGTAGTTAGAAACCGTCCTTTGACCCAAAGTTCACAGCTTTAACCGTCCTCCGCTGTCTTTAAAGCAAGACATCACCTCCCTCCGCTGACCTCTGTGTGGTGTAGAGCAGACAGAAAGATGAGTCTCCTCCCTGAGGGGGGATCCGAGGAGTCTAACAAAGCAAAGCTGCACGCACACGCACGCACGCACGCACACACACACACACACACACACACCAGCTCCACTGCAGTAATAAGCGCAGGGAGAATCATGAGCTGCCTAATGCCTCCTGTCACTGAATACAGTGTACCGGATGAAACTTGAGATGTCACTGCGCTTTTTTTTATTATTTTTTTTTTATTATTTTTGTAAT
The DNA here is from genome assembly GCF_029030835.1 of Brachyistius frenatus. Lineage (NCBI taxonomy): Eukaryota > Metazoa > Chordata > Actinopteri > Embiotocidae > Brachyistius > Brachyistius frenatus. The sequence goes on along the minus strand of NW_027210767.1, from coordinate 307,361 downwards.
CAGAATACAGCAACTTATGAGATCCAACTGTGTCTTTTTATGCACTTGAGAGGCATTGTGAGAGAAACCGCTGCTGTCACTTCAATCTCCGGATTCCTCTCTCCCGCTTTCCTTTCCTGCAGAGCGTTAACTCAATTTCCGTCTTCCTTCATCCTAACGGACGATTTACACTTCAGACATTCCTCTCATTACTGCGTGTACCGCAGTGATTACATCTTGGTGTGGGAAACACGCACAGAATTTTTTTTTTTCTTTCTTTTTCTTTCAAAACACAGCTCACATATTTCTAGCCCTGTGCGTCTACTGTATCTGTCTGAGAGCTCAATCCGACCTTGCGCTGACCTCCATGTGGAGGAAGGAAACGGAAAACTAATTTTCTCCTTTGGGATCTCCCATCTCTCCATCTCTGGTCTGTCTGTCCGTCTATGTCTCTGTCCGTCCATCTTCTTCTCTTTTTTAAAAAAAAAAAAATGTAAGCTGATACAAACAGCAGGAGGATTTCTCTTTCGAGTAAAGTTGTGAGATTTGTTTGTAATCACGTTTCCACTCCCCTCTCCCCTCTCCTCACCTCCCAGGTCTCACAGCGCCCCCAGCAGGCGTCGGTGGTGATGTGCAGCCCCCCGCAGCCGGGCTTCTTGGCCAGGAAGGTGAACTCCCGCACTGCACAGCCGATGAAACGCCGCAGGTTGACGGCCGACACGCGCGAAAGTGAGTCCGGCTGCAGACAGCTCCACAGCAGACACCAGGCGAGCGCGAGCACGAGCCTCCTGAGGGGGGACACGCGCACGAAAGTCTTTTATTGTGAAGGGGAAACTGAGATGAAAGAGGCAGACTCTCAGGTTCTAAGTACAGATAGGCCTGAAGAAAAAGATGCGAGGCTTAATCTCGACTGGCATGAAGCCAGAAGCAATAAAGAAAGAACATTATATTGGTGGAATCAGCAATATTCAGAATTTCGTGACTTTCTTAATTATTCAAATCTTCTATGTGAATTCGCGCTGAGATCTGTTCTGTCACTGTAAAGGAGTCATATTGAAGATGTAAAATTTTTTTTTTTTTAAATTGTGGCTGTAAATTATTATTTAAAGCTTCCTATAAAATCCTTCAAAAAAATTTAAAAACAGGAATTCTACTTTCATTCAAATCCTGTATTTAATCTAAGGTTGTAGATTTTAATAGAGGCTGCTGTTAACGTTAAAATCGTTCAACTCTCAGCTCAAATGGACCCCATCTGTTTAATCTGAGGACTTCCTATTTATAACCTGACTCCAATTTCAGTCTTGATGTTATCATGATGGACCATCTGACTCCTCAAGACCACAATCAGGACGTTCTATACAAGATCAGAAACATATGAGCACAATTTACCAGGTTCAATTTCCTCATAGCCGCAGCGAGAAAAGCAAAATACAGCACTTCTACTCTTTTAAATTAGCTGCTAGTCTTTGAAATTCACAGATATTTGCCCCCTCATTTAATTTTGGATTGTTCTCTCAATCAAAAAATGACCAAGTATAATATTATAGCCTCATTTGTTAAATTGGATTCTCTTGATCTTCTTTTAGGACTGTGTATGTAAATGAGCTCAAGTCTATTCTATTTATAGACCATATCTAAATCCTACAAAAGTTTAATAAAGTGGTGTACAGCAGCAAACAGAATTAAAGCAGTCAGATGGATATTAAAGACAAACTAAGCAAAAAAAACAAAAAAAAAAACCGAATTGAAGAAGTTAAAGAATATTAAGCCAATTCAACACATGAGGATACACGTGATCATAAAACTCTCAAGAAAAAAATCAAATTAAAATATAATTGGTCCTAATGTCAGTCTAAATCGAAGTTATCTAATTAAACAGTAAGTCAAACAGTCATAAAGCGAAGCCTACAGTCTGACTAATCAGTGATCAGACTCATCAGAGGATCAATACCCAGGCCGACCTTCAGGGTTTATTATGTCCCATTGAGTCGTTATAATCAATAAAGATTATTCTGTATTCACTCACCGCTGGGAGCTTTTCCTCTGAAGGGTCATCTCAGCCGCCGTCTGGGATCAAAACTGACCAAAAAAAAAAAAAAAAGAGTAAGTTTTAGCGCGTTTTATCTGCAGTTTTACGAGCAGCCACTCGTACTTTTTAACGCTCAGGCGTAAAGTTTTTCCTCCGAAGTTACTCTCCGGATGGCTCAGATGGGACCATCTGTTTAATGGGTGTGACGGCACGAGCCGCGGCTTTTTATCATCCCGTGTCAAAGTCCTCACCTCCGTCTCCCTCTTCCTCTCCGCCGGAGGCCCTCCTTGCCTGCCACTGCCCATCTCGCTCTGCCGCCGGCTTCTTCCCACTCCATTAGTTTGATTAGGGAAAGAGCCTGCCCTTTTGTTCGCAGCCATTCGCGTGGAAGAGAGAGGGGAACAAACACACTCAAACACGGTTCCTACCTGAGCCTCAATTAGCCGGCTCCAGGAAACAGACCTCGCTCCTGTCCTCACACGCCGGCTGCAGTGATTTCCCCCCCCCCCCCCCCGAGCTGCTGCGCTGACTGTCTTTGCCTCCTTCTGCCACTTTGTCTAATTACTCTCTCTTTGTTTGGCATTCATGACATGCCTTCACCCACAGAATCACTCCAGCTTTCACTCGACACAGAGAAGTACTCAGCCCTCCCGGAAGACGACGGCAGGAGGGAGATGTGGAGACATGAGAAAGATGTGGCTGAATTGATCTGGGTGAGTAAGCGCCTCATCAACATATTACCACGGTCGGCGAGGCCCTGAAGGCAGCGTTGTGCAGCCGGCCGAGCAGAACTCCGTCTTGCATAAGAGGGCGATGGCGGGGAGACACTTTGTACTGCGGCACAAGTGAGAGAAGGAGCCCGTAAATACAAAACACGTGGAAAGATATTTGGCCCTCAGATAGGCCTTTCACAATCATTACGTTTCCGGTCATTTAAAAACAAGCTAAATGAAACTAACCGAAACGTTCTCCCTCGTTTGAGGTTTTACTCTTAAAAAAATACGTCGCCAGTCATGCTGCCTTCAGCCTGGATGGGTATTCTTTTTTCACTTTTTTATATCAATGTTTTTCATTTGTTTGTTTTTGTGTTTCCTTGCTTTGTGTTAGTTTACAATTGTAAAAAAAAAGTTCTGGAACCACATTGAGAATTTTCTGTTTAACTTCTAATTCTTCGACCGACCGCATCTCGATGAACATTTATTGACAGGAACTTTGTGGATTGATTTGCAAAGCAGAACGGCAACAGCACCGCTGTGGGCACATTTTGGTTTGACGCCAAATGAAAAAGGAGCCCGACAATGTTTAACATTTTATTGATGTATAAAGTTACTGTTTCTAATCATTTCCAACACAGTTGTTTGATCTCTTGAACATGCTTATGGGATTGATCCGATCATCAGACTTGCTGTTGGTTTTTCCTGCAGGCCTGATTGTGTTCTGATGTTGTGCTGACCTCCGGTGGTCACCTGTGATATATATATTTTCCGTGAGCAAACATCCATGAGCAAAGCATTGGCTCTGTTCCAAACTACTACTACCAGAGTTAAATCAGGTAGTTTTTGGTCGCTATGGATGCGGGCTCTCGTTGCACCTTGTATATAGGATATTGTTTTGGGAAACACAGACTTTGTAAAGAAAACATAAAAACTTTATTGATCCTCAGGTGGGAAATGAAGCATGATGAAACAAGAAACAATTAATTCGATCTACTAAATAATCAATAAACAAACTCAGACCAACTCGTACCAGTTAAATCTGGTTTGAACCTGATAAAACCCTTGTTTCCATGACACAGTGGGACCATAGTGACATCATAGGAACCAGGACTCTGATTAAATTAAACCAGTCCAGACCAGTTCAAACCAGATCGCGAATCTGTTTGGTTGGAGTTAGTCCAGCGCAGTCCACGTCAAACGAGTCCAGACCAGTTCACATGACGGGCAGATGTATGACCCTGTACAGGTGGATCAGTCTGAGGTCACGTGAGGTCACATGACCCTGTACAGGTGGATCAGTCTGAGGTCACATGACCCTGTACAGGTGGATCTGTCCGAGGTCACATGACCCGGTACAGGTGGATCTGTCCGAGGTCACATGATTCTGTACAGCTGGATCAGTCTGAGGTCACGTGAGGTCACATGACTCTGTACAGGTGGATCTGTCTGAGAGCGTCCGGGTCTGTGTCTCTGCCCAGGTAAACGTTGTAGTCCACGGGCAGTTCCTCCACCCAGCCTGGTTTCAGCACCTCCTGCTGGACACAAACAGGAAACGCTGAGGACTATCCAGGAGGTGATTTAGTGCCTTGCCAAATCCATGACATCACTTATGACATCACCTGTTACACAAAAGCTATGAATCCAGGTGAGTCTTACTTGCAGAGCGCTCAGACTGTCCTGCAGACTGGGAACAGTGACCAGCAGAGATCCTCTCCTCCTGAAGGTCTGCATGATGAACCGCCACGCTCTGAACACACACACACACACACACACACACAGAGGGCTTTATCCAGTCTCTTCATATTTATTTATTTTTTTCATTTTTATTTCACTTTATTAAAGTTATTATTGTGCAGTAGAGTCTGGATTTCAGAGTGGATTTTGCGTATCGTCACCTGATTTGCTCGCCGGGCTCCATGAAGTACTCGAAGACGTTGTTCATGACCAGAACGTCGGCGCCGTGCAGCAGAGCGTCCTGCCTGCAGACGTCAGCGTGGAGGACCTGCGGACAGTAGAAATGGGTTTCTACCGAGGAGTTCTACTGTGTGACCGTGCTGTCGTCGAGCGGCGTTCAGAGAGACAAACCTGAACTCTGTTGGCCATCCCGTATTTGTGCAGCATGTCGTTCTGCAGCCTGACGAAGTCCTCGCTGAGCTCCAGACCGAGCAGCTGGGAGGCCGAGCTGTACACGTAGCCCTGAATACACACACACACACACACACACACACACACACACACACACAATAAACACAACACGTGTAACTAAAAAAACGAATTTCATTGCTTTAAAGGTTTCTGAGGCCTAGATGGTTTGTTTTCTTATTATTTTTAATTATTTCTTATTTTTGTAACAACCGCTTCATTATTATTTATTTAAAGAACAGTTATTAATTTTCTCTATTTATTTCAGGAGTTTTTAATGTTATTTTGGATTATTTTATTTGTACATATTTCAGAAATGAATTTTGATGTATTGTGTGTCATTGTGCGTGTGTGTGTGTCTGACCCCGTACAGCACAGCTCCCAGTCTGGAGCCGACGTCCACCAGCGTCCGACCGCTCAGGTCTGGAAGAACGTTCTGGAACAGGAACTGAAGCTCCGACACGGAGAACGAGTGAGAGATGAAGTCTGAAAGAGAAGAAGACGACAGCATGTGGTCAGAGGTAAATTCCTGCAGCAGCTGGACGAGGCTGAGAAAGTCCAGTGTTTGACCTTGGTGACGTGTTAATGTGGTGTTTTTTTTAATTATTTTATTTCTGTTTTGAACTGCAGCGACACAAATTCAGACAGCCAGAGGTTCATACGTCACATACATAGGGAGGCACAGTGGTGCAGTGGTTAGCATTGTCGCCTCACAGCAAAAAGGTTCCAGGTTCAAATCCGGTCCTGGGCCTTTCTGTGAAGAGTTTGCATGTTCTCCCTCTGCTTGCGTGGGTTCTCTCCAGGTGCTCCAGCCTCCTCCCACCATCCAAAAAAACATGCACCTCCCCAGCTCCTCCTGCCCACATGCCTAAGTGTCCTTGAGCAAGACACTGAACCCTAAATTGCTCCCGATGGTGTACCATCGGTATGTTGTAAGTCGCTTTGGATAAAAGCATCAGCTAAGTGAAATGTAATGTAATACCTAAAGAACTAGTCCTGTCAATTTGGGGGAGGGGCTTGCTATATCATCAAGCTGCAGGCAATTATTTTTATTTTAAATGATTTATTATTTTATAGGTTTATTCATATCATAATTGAAAGCGTATTTGTTTTCAATGGCCTTTCTAGATTCCAATTCATTTTAATTTGATTATTTACTGCTCATTTATTTTGTTTTGTTGCTCTTTTTGCCTTTAAAGGCTTCAGTGTTTCAATTCAGCCTGAATGTTTTAATTATGTTTAATGTTGTGCAGCACTTTGGGCAGTTGTTGCCTGACTTATATGTGCACTTTAACAAAATGACTAGACTTAATTTGTATTTAATCATCTTAGTTGTTCCCCTGTTTCTTTGTAAAGCACTTTGTGCCTCGAGAGGTGTGATATAAATAAGGTTTTTCTGTGTTATTATTATATTATCACCTCTACCTGTCCGTATCATACCTGACCTAACTGACTCTGACTCGTTTGTATTTTGTTTTGTTTCTGATCCTAATGGACCTAAAAACTAACAAGTATGTGTGTTCCCACCCAGAGGTGCGGTCTGGTGGGATCCACAGCCGAGGCAGTAGGTCCGACTCATGGCTCCCTCTTCACAGAGTGAGTCCACCTGCTCATCGTCGTACAGGAAGCTGTCCACGTGGACCGTCGGCCGCGACCGCTGCTGCATCTGAAACAGACATGGGCATCATCATCATCATCATCATGGGAGGCTGTAGCTCAGTCGGTAGAGTGGGTTGTGCACTAATTGGAAGGTTGGTGGTTCAATCCCAGCTCCTCCTGTCCACATGCCTAAGTGTCCCTGAGCAAGACACTGAACCCTAAAAAAATTGCTCCCGATTGTGTACCAACGGCGTGTTGTAAGTTGCTTTGGATAAAAGTGTCAGCTAAATGTAATGTCATAATCATATGACACTGTGTCTTTATTGAAGTCTTATGCAGTGCGAGGCAGTACCTTGTGGTGGGCGGCGGTCTCCGAGGGCAACATGGCGTCCAGAGGCAGACTGGCTCTCAGGTCTTCTGCAATGTTCTGCAGCATCACCTTCCTGTTGTCCACCAGCACGTTGTCCAGCTCGTCTGCAGGAGGACACACAGACACACACACACACACACACAGCCTTCTGGGTAACGTAGTCACAATGACACACAGCAGCTTATCTAAACCGTGTGTTTACATTTCTAGGAGTTTTACATATGTTCAAATTGCTTGGTGTTTGTGTGTATATTGGAAGACGCATTTATGAAAAACCAAAAATAAAACAAATCGTTGTAGATGTTTTTAAATCTTATTTTTTATTCGTAGATACACATTTGTGACCATTTTGATTGCAATGTCTCTCCATACAGATGTACTTGCAAGGGTTCCATTTAAAAAAAAAATTGTATTGTCAATTCTGTCAGATCTGCACTCACATACTGAACACGTATGTTCAGATTTAGTGTGTCTCCCACTTTCTGATGATATCACTATTTCAAGGATGTACTAAATAAACCTGCAGGAAAATCATAGGCAAAGAAGCTGCAGAAGCTGCGAGTTAACCTTCCTGATTTTAGGTTTCCTTCAGTGTAACAGTAATCCAGTTGTTGCTGTCTGTACATCCGTAGGCGTAATGCAAAAAAAGGAATTCATATGAGCTAATTCGACGTGCCTAAAATTAGACTTCCATACTTATTATCGTAATTATGATGTAGTAAGACATAATTATAACATACTGGAGACACGTTTACGGCAAAAAAAAAAATGCCTTCGTTTTTCTTTAATTTGGTGAATGCATTGCGTTTTTGTTGACAATAACTTTTGAAATCGTATTTAAAAAAAAAAAAATGCCACACGATGTGCATAAACAGTCCTCCAGTGAAGCCTAGTCAAACCAGTCAGCAGCAGCAGCATCAGCAGCAACAACAAGCGCCAGCGCACGTGCAGGTATGTTTACCCGAGTTTCTCATCCAGTCCAGCAGCCTCGGGAGCTCAGCCGGACTCACTCTGCTCAGCAGCTGCTTCAGCTCGGATTTAGCTTCAGAAAAATTCATGTTACAGCCAGAAATCCAGTCAGCGAGATGCCAGAAGACCCGTGAACAAGCTGTTCTGGTTCCGTGTTCAAGGCTGCACAACAGACACGTGCCCGCGATTTAAGGTGGAGCCTGAAGAATTAACGCTTCATACTTTCGCCGTCAACGCGAGATTTTAACGCGAAATCTCCTCTTATAGTAACGGCACTTTTTAATTATGACGTAACTACAGGTGAATTACCAAAGACATTTAGATTCAAACTTAAAATGCTCTTTTTTTTCCCTCTGAAACGTTTAGACGTCCTTTACACTGGGAATTTTTTTCACTAAACTTTATTGATAACAAAAAAAAATGATGGTTTACTTGTCATAAACTTATATAAAATGCTTTAAAAAAAATCTTTGATTTTATATAATACTCTGTTGTAATACATTAGGATTACATTAACTAAAAAAAATGAAATGTTATTCAGAAACATCTGAAAAATGAACAGAAAATTGCTTTAAAAAATATTTTTGTTGGACTGTATGTCTTGACTTTAAGGTGACAGTGGGTCAGTATAAAATGTATGAAATTGAATTTTTCAAGATCAAACAACAAAGTATGAAGTGCATCTCGTGAGGTGCATGCAAGTCTCAGCGGGTAGGCAGTGATCGACATCGGTCCTGTATCAGGCACCATCACATTTCTTGTTGAGTTTCGTCTTCTGTATTGGTAAATTGGTGCAATTAGCAATTATATTTTAAAACATTTATCAAAAAAAATCATGATCTTAACTCTAAAAATAATACAATTGCGATTCTAATCATATAGGGACTCCTCCAGCACTATTTTTTATGGCTATTTCAGAGTTTATTACCATGTAAGAGTCCCTGCAGCTGTGAAGTGGACCGCACACAGGCTGTTGTTTCCCAAACTCAGTGTTGGTCAGCAGTTTGCTGAGTTGCTGATTCAGTTCACACAGACATGCACACACACACACACACACACACACACACACACACACACACACACACACACACACACACACACACACACACACACACACACGCTACATGTCATATCCAACGTACAAACACACTTGCAGTGAAAACGTGATCACAAGCTTTTTACTGCTTCTCAATTTTGTATTTTATTTTTTAGATGTATTTTTTTGTTGATGCTTCTGAAGCTGCCACTACAATAAAGACTGGACAAAGCCGGTTTGATGGTGCCTTCAGGTTCACACAGAAAAGTGTCTACTAGCATTTTCAACAGATATAAGACTACAGAAATGGTGTTGTGAAAACCAAAGAATAAAGCACAATCATAGAAATGACAACGATATGGGCTGCTAATGAAAAATAGCATTTTATCTCGGAGGTTTGAATAGCACCTCGTGTGCAACAATGTATATCCAACATGGAAAAGTAGCTATTTGAGGTATGGCTGGTTTGTGTGGTGAAACCGCACAGCCAAAATAAAGCAGATACTATAACTATTTCATTATTGTTCCTATTTTACTACACTACGACATGTAGCCTATACACATTAAAAAAAAAATGTATAACAGTCTAATTTGGAAATGGCAAATGTAGTGGTGATGTTACTGAAATTAAAACGTGAAGATTAATGCAATGACCAATCAGGATCCTGACAAATATACAAGCAAACAGCTGAAACTCGTCTCAAGTTGCTTCAGAGCTCTTCGTGTGGCTGAAGTTCGACTCTGGGGGACTTTGACACTCATTTGTCCGATAGTATTTGAATGCAGCATAGTGCAGTGGTCTCAGACTGACTGACGGACGGACATCTGACGGTACAGGCACACAAAGCCCCGCTGGTTTCTGGGTCAGAGTCGGTTAACGGGTCGGAGCCGGTATGAACACGGAGGAGACCAACGTGGAGATGAAGGATGCTCAGACCAAAGATGCTGAGCCGGAGGACGCGGAGGATCCCGCCCAGGATCCCGCCCCGGTCGCCGCGGATGCTGATGCCACGGAGGCCGATGTGAGCGAGGCAGACCTGGACCAGGAGGAGCAGGAGAAGCAACCGATGACCGGAGGAGGAGGAGATCAGGCTGCAGATGCTCCGTCTCCCGGGGCGGAGGAGAAAAACGGCTCCGTGAAGGTGAAGATCCCCGATGAGCCGGAGGAGGTGAAATTCACCGGGCTGAACAAGGAGGAGCTGATGAGGGTGGCAGGGACCCCAGGGTGAGGATACACCGACACAGACACCGTTTACTGATGCGGCAGGGCGCGGCATTGTTATCTGTTTAAATGGCAACATAACTCCACATCCAGAAAAATATCCACTGACATTAGATACATATGAGACAGCCTACTGTATGCTGATGTAATGTCATGTGACAAATAGGTTATATCCCAGGAAAATTGTTGGGTATTTTGGACACGCAAACATTTCATCCTCTTTTATACAAAGCCACCAGGACAGGAGCCTTTTTCATTATTTATTAAAACAGAAATATTAATAAATGTAATATGCAAAAAGTAACTGCACCCTTGGCATCAGAATTGTTAGCAGAAATTCTGACAAATACCAAAGTGTCCATCATTTCTGACATCAGCTGGATGCAATTTTTGACCACTCTTTATAAAAAATTCCTTCGGTTGCTGATATTTGAGTTTCTTTTGTTGCATATTCAGACTTTTTCTAACCTCCCCACAACAACATTTCAAATCTCGGGTTTGACGAGGACGTTATGTAACCCTCCGTTACTTCTGCTTGAGCCATTTGTAAGCGTGCCGGGGATCATTATTCTGTTCAAAGGCACATTTCAGGTTCAACTTTATATTTCTAAACAGATGGCGTCACATTAGCTTCAAGCTTTCTTTGATATGATGCAAAATTCATGGTCAGCAAACTTATAATGCTTCCATCGCCGTGCTTCACAGTTGGTCTGAGGTTCTTCTCCTGAAAAGACCAAATACGTCAGCTGTTACTGTGGCCAAACAATATATCTTTGATACATCTGTCCAGAGCACATTAGTACAAAATGCCCTTTTTCTTTGCCTGTATTTTCATGGACACACTGTGATGTTCTCTTTGGACAGTGATGGCTCTTCTCTAGATGAAGGATGAGTCCCCTGTTTTACTTAAAATTCTACTACTTTGGGTTTTGGATCCCTTGTGGGTCTGAGGAGCCCTGGGCGGTCTTTAATCCGTTTTCGGTTTCGTTGTTCGTCAGATGGGTGAGGACCCGCTGGGCGCTGCTGGTGGTGTTCTGGCTCGGCTGGTTGGGGATGCTGGGAGGTGCCGTCCTCATCATCCTGCAGGCCCCCCGCTGCAGAGATCTGCCCGCCACCAACTGGTGGAACGACGGTCTGCTGTACCAGATCGGAAACATCCAGGCCTTCAGTGACGCCCAGAACCTGAAGGGTGAGCTCACAACCATGACAATTGAGAGATAGGTTATATTCTTTAAATTACTATAGACAAGAAGACTAAAGTCAACCAGACTGGTTTTTATACACTGCATCCCCTCCAGACATGTTGGAAGATAAATGAAATTAAAAACTTTATGGGGTTTTTTTAACGGTCAAAAACCTCTAATTGAAGAAACCGTTCATATTACCTGTTAGAAAGTCACAGGGCTCAGTAGGAAGATTAAAAAGACACAAAATAACCACAAAATGATGCAAAACAACCACAAAGAGATGCCTAACTTTTGACCTTCTGCAGAAAAAAAAATCTGAAAACTGTTTTTTTTTTCATGTCAAACTGAACCAACATGTCTGTGCACCTCCAGGAGAAGAAGCTTGGATGGAGTTTAAAGTTGCTGACATGCAGACTGACAACCAGATGTCTGCTGTTAATCAGCAGACGTGAAACACAGTTTGAACTTTACTCTAAACGAACAAAATCTGAAGTCTGAAATGTTTAATTCTTTTTGGAACATTTAAAATGTCCTCTGTGTTATTATTTATACAGGATCAGAACCGGGCCCAAAATATAGATTGTGAGATTGTAAGAGAGTAACAATTATACTTAAAAACTATGGTAGAGCAACATTTTTTTTTACTTTTCAAAATGAGAATAAAAATATTAAAACATTTAGATATAAAATAAATATACAATTCTTACTCTAAAATAACCCCCACAATTAAATGAAGTTAAATCAAATCAGGTTAATAATAAAGAATAAAATCAAAGTTGTCCTCGCTAACTCTCCTTCCCTGATTCCTCGTGCGTCCTCTCGTCTCTCAGGTCTGGAGCAGAAGATCAACAGTCTGGCTCAGCTGAAGGTCAAAGGTTTGGTCGTTGGGCCGATCCACGTCGCTCCGCCCGATGACGCCATGAGCCTGAGGTTCGAGGAGATTTCCCCTGAGGCCGGAAACCTGGAGCAGTTCAAAAGTTTCGTTAAAGCTGCTCACAAGAAGGGTGAGATGAAAAAAAAAAGAAGTTCAGGCTGAGTTTTATAAGGTGTCAGATTCAAATGAAGATGCTGTTGGAGGGCTGACGATAATGTTACTAATTCCTCCCTGAAGTAACTTTAATGGTTTTTAAATGAACTGAGCAGAAACAAATGTCGATGAGAATTTATTCTGACGAATATGTGGATTATAGAGACTCTTTTTGACCGCCAGTTAAGTCTCTGTTATTATTAAGTAGATTATGTCAAATCCAAGATCCAAAAAGAAGAAAATTCAATCCTAAATTAATAGAAATTTTATGAAGAAATATGTCCAATTCTCTATTTTTAGTTATTTTTTCCTCATGTTTTAACATCCGATATTAAATTGAAGATTTCTCTCATAAACATAGTGAAACAAAAAGAAGGTCTGACAAAAGATCAACTGTATTACAGAGGTATCCATTGCTTCTGTTCCTCTCGTGTGTGCAGGTATTTCTGTGGTTGTGGACCTGACTCCAAACTACCAGGGATCATCTGGCCCCTGGTTCTCCGGCGTCAGTGTGACGAACGTAGCAGAGAGACTGAAGGTGAGGACTCTCTCAGCTTACATACAAAACATGAAATATCCTGCTGGAAGTACTGGTGAGCAGTCAGACAAGTCAGATCTGAACTCAGAGGCACGAAAACACACGTCCCGATGACATCACTATATGCCCATCATGAATAAATCTCTGGAAATCAGAGCAAAAAGACGCTCCTGTTCATAAAAACCCTGAATTCGTGTCAACAAAACATTGTTATTGAACAATAAAAATGTTTTTAATTCGTTGTTCTCCAAAGAAATTAGTTCTCCAAGGTCCAAAGATGTAATACGGATCAGAATTGTCGATTAGTAAAGTCATCTAGTCCTTTAAATGTTGTGTCCCATCAACCTGTAAAGCTTTTTAACATGGACGTCTCCGTGTGTCCTCAGTCCGCGCTGGTGTTCTGGATGAGCGAAGGCGTGGACGGCGTGCAGCTGTCCGGGGTGGAGCGCGTGGCCAGCATGGTTCCGTCCCTGTGGAGCGACATCCGAGCCATCGTCCAGAACGGGACGGACGATCGTCCCAGCAACAGGTCAGAAAACAAACCGTCACAGAATTGATGTTCATTTTGAGTCAGCATGAAGAGATTTTCCCAAAACAACTTGCATATATGAATTTCACACAATTTAAAAAAAAACAACTTGACAATAAATGGGTCGCGCTAACTTTGCACTCTCCGTCTCGTTCACTTTTTGCTGATTATTTTATCGCTCAACATGTTTAGTAGCTGCTATCTGTCTAGCCAGCTGTATATCAGCTCCATTTCCCCACGGACTGGTTGTGCTCTTAGCTTGGTATTTGAGGGCGGGGCGGGAGGCGGGGCCTCAATACCGTCTCTCCGCCCCCACTGATCACCGCTGCACAAGCTCCGGTTTGAAAATGACTTCACCAGAAACAGATGTCAGCGAACGTTTCTGATGTTTCCTGGATTCACTTTCTGGGGAGACGTCATGTCCTCCATCTTTGTTAAAAGAGAGTGGTTCATTTCTATAAACTGCTGAGAATGAATTTATGTTTCAAAGGAGAGAACAATTTTTTTTTTCTTTTTATTGAAATTCTGTGCAATTTTAAATTGAAAGTCCAAAAACAACTCTGAAAGTTAAAGCATGAATGTTTTGAATGTAAAATCTGGATTTGATGAATGAACTCGGTCCTCTCTGGATGTGATTCTCAGAGTCCTGATCGGCGTCACGGAGCGCTCCTCGGCTGAAGATGTGTCCGACCTCCTCTCCTCCACTGGTGTCGACCTGCTGATCTCCCAGGTCCTCCGTTCTGGCGACGTAGACGCTACGGAGCACGCTCAGTCCATCCGGCGCTTGTATTCGTCCCACAGCCAGACCCTGCTGGCCTGGAGTCTGGGTGGGCGAGCCAAGGGTCACCTGGCGTCCCTGGTGGGCCCGGCTCTCGTCAAACTGTACCAGCTGCTGCTGCTGACGCTGCCCGGGACGCCCGTCTTCAACTACGGAGACGAGATTGGCCTGACAGACGAGGTGAGGGGACAGACTTCATATTTTGTCTGCCAACCTGCTGTTCTTCATTTCACCAGCAGAGCAAAATGAATTTTTCTTGCAGTAGCGTCTCGTGCTAAAACATGGCTATTGATCATCACAGTTTTGTTTGGTTTTCTTTGTGTCTCCTGATTGATCTTGACATCTTATCATCTTTAATAAAGGGCACCAAGTTTCCCAAGATGCTGTGGGACTCTGGTGAGGAGCTGAATGGGACTCTGCAGGTAACATCATTGGCTACTGCACGTTGACACCTCCTCCTTGCCAAAGGAAAAAAAAGAAAAAAAAGTGCCATTACGTCAGTGAAAATAATCACAGCCGTGGTAGCTTCTTTAAAAATATTATGAACAGCAGCAACAGAAAATGGTGTCGCAGTGTTATTGGCAGCACCGGCAGCTGTTGTAGTGTTTTTTTTAACCCCCCCCCAAAAAAGCTCTGATTTTGGAGGTGAATTCAGTCTGTACAGCAGAATCCTGTGTCGACTGTGCTGCCATCTGGTGGCCACAGGTGGAGTTACATGTGGGTGGTTCCCCATTTTACCTGTAAACTATCTTTAAAAATAGGCATAGTTTTTGAGCCTGAAAAGTCATTGAAGTGTGTTAAAGTGCAGTCCCACTGAGGGCCACTAGGGGCAAGCTCTAAAACACCTCCAACAGGCTCCAACAGGCTCCCATTCTGCATTAATAGAAGTTGCAGTACCACCAGCAGCAGCAGTACTATTAGGAGTATTATTATCATCGTGTATTAATAATCTCTCCTCTCTCTGTGTACAGGAGGAACGGGCTGAGCGTCTGTCATGTCGCAGTTTTTTCCGCAGTCTGAGCGAGCTGCGCGGCAAAGAGCGTTCCCTGCTGTTTGGAGACTTCGTCCTCCTCTCTAATTCCTCGTCCTCCCTGGCGTACCTGCGTGTCTGGGATCAGAGCGAGCGCTACCTGGCCGCCTTCAACTGGGCGCCGGATGAGGCGGTGGTGCTGCAGCTGAGCGACGTGGCGCTGCCCCAGCAGGCCGCAGTCGTCCTGAGCACCAACAGCAGCGTCCTGCCGACGGACAGCATCGTGGACCTGATGAACCTGCGGCTCGGCCCCGGCCAGGCCACGCTCCTTAGGTTTCCCTATCCTGGATAGAGGAGATACAGGCCGAATTTTGATCCTGTTCTGTCTGTTATCAGGTGTTAAACAGTGTGACGTTCAGACAGATTAGTTTCAGAGGGGTGGTGCATTATTTTAACTCAATCTGGTTGATCATGCAGAAGCTGCTTGAAAATCTGGATGTTTTTTAAGTTTTCTTTAATATCACAGTGATCCAGTAATAAATGTCTGTACATCCATGATACTCTGCAGACGGGACCTTCTCATAAACAATTCTGCTGCTGTACAGTTTGACTGAAGAGAGATAAGGATGTGACTCCATGTCAAATTACAGGAGCATACAGTTCAAGACAGGAGCTCATTATTGCTGTAATTGTTACTGGGGCTGAGGGGACAACAGGCCAGAGCAGGTGACATTAAAATCCCAGCAACTCTCCTCACTTCCATCCGAATGGCGCTTTGTTCAAAACTATCTGGTTAGTAAATGTTTTATGGTATTTTGTGTCACCAGTTCACCTTCACATGTGGTGCATATAAATCTTATCACGTGATGTTACACTTTTCTCTCTGTGTCGTGGAAAAACACAAATAAAAATGATGCAAAGATATTTCTTAAAGTGTGACGTCTTCTGTCGGAGCCCTGTTTGTTTTGTTTGTTTGTAATAATAAATAAATAAATAGACGCGCCTCGCAGCTTGAGGTAAATGACGCAATCACCGTGCGTCCGTTATCGCTCGAGACTGACGTTCGTGTGGAACGAGGACGCTGCGAAAAATTCCGTTTTTACGACGAGTGTTTTGTTTTATTTTTATTTTACTGTTGAAATATTATTTTCAATACTTGGATCCACATACTGCGGTTTTCATGCATCCGACTTGTGTTGAACCTGCTCTGCTGCACCCTGAACCCTCCAGACCTTCAGGTAAGTGACGTTTGTGGCTCAGCCGTGACGTCGTCTTTTTACGTAACTTTTGGACTTTTTGGAAGTAACTGATCACGGCAGCAGGTCGTTTGCAAAGCAGGTGTGCAGCTTTATTCCAGAGTTTAAAGAGAAAACGTGAACTAAAACTAAATTACATTTTAAAGCAAAACTGAGGGCAACGAGGGAACAGCTGGCATATATGACCGTAAACTGAATTCAACTATAAAAACGGAGTTTTGGACAGTTGCTTGTTTATTTGACCTCAGCTGTTGCCAAACATCAACAAGCATCAGTGTTAATGGTTTCAAGTCAAGGAGGTGCTGGTACCACAAAATGTATGTAATATATAACCTAATTTATTTACCTGCATTCAAATATGGGACATTGGATACACATTTTATTCGTTTATTTAAGCTGTTATGGACAGACAGCGAGATCTAAATTGGATTGAGTGCGTATTGTTTTGTTGTTTTTTTTTTTATCTCCTGATAGTTATAGTTGAACATTCACATGCCATCTCATGGAGCAGACTTCAGTTCGTCCTGCAGAGGGCAGAAGATGCTCATGAAACAAAACGGCACTTTCAACAGAAGACTCACTGCGCTGTTCTTATTACTCTTTTAACTGGACTAATGCTCACTGTTGGAACAGGAAATTAAAAAGGATTAATCACAATGAAGCCAGTTCGTACTACCTTAAGGCAACTTTATTATTTACCTTTTAAACAACAATTTACTGAGGAGGAGACGTAGACAAATAACGGAAGATAATGTAAAAAGGCATAAATATAGACGAGTATAAGCTTCAATATAAACAGACAGATTTAACTGGAGAATACAAAAAAAAAAACAGAGCAGTGTGATGAATGAATACATTTTTCCCAAATTTAATTATTGTCTTGTCCTCGAATATAAAATTCCCATAAATAATTTACAGAAATTTGTATAGTCTGATGTTCAGGCTCAGATGTAATCTTTGTGACGTAATAGTTTTTAGGTCCACAGAGACTCCGGATCCAGATCTGGCAGGTCTGAGTGTGATCTGCGGATCTGAGCCTGTTTTAATGAGTCTGGGTCTCGGGGCTGACTGGGATCAATCTTCAGCAGGTGCTTTAATGAATCTCGAAGTTATTACCTGGTCACATGAAGGTTAAATGAAAAATTCATCCAATCAGAGAATTATTTAAAAAAAAAAAAAAAAAAAAAAAAAAGACTTAAATGATTAACAAAAGATGAAAATAGTTCCTGACAAATTTTCCGTAGATCTTCAGCTCAAATTCCCTTCATAATTTGTTTCATATGAGCGCGTGTTCACTCCTGTGTCGTTATGTGATTAATATTTCCACACCACACGAAGATTTATTTAATCTCTGGAATGTGAGGACGTCCTGCAGATCTCTGGAGTTTTCCTCCTCGCTGTCGTTTATAATTAAGAATCGCCTCTTAATTCCCTCACCTGATTACTAAAACTACATTAAACATTCAAACTGGAACTCAATCAGCGCACATCTCCATGACAACACGATCCATCCTCATCCCCAAACCCCCTCCTCCTCCTCTTCCTCCTCGTGCGTTTAAACTTGGATGGGACTCGACAGCGACGCGACAAAGAACAGCATCGATCTGTCACATCGCGACCGCAGCTCTTCATGTTCTCCTGCAGGCAAAGCGGAGTCGCTCAGAGCAGAGTGCCGATGAATAAAAGATGTTTTATTTCTGGTGATCCTCAAACTCTCAATGGCGCCACGTAATCACTCCCCCCCCCACACACACTCCCCCACCCCCACCCCCGGGAGACACCGCGGCCTCGAGAATGGCGCCAGCGTCTTCAGACTTCCTCATGAATAAAATAAAAGCCCCTCAGGTTGAAAACAGGTAATCAAATCATCTCTCTCTCTCTCTCTCCTCTCCTGCTTGTTATTTATAATTCAGGACAGTTTTTACATGAATTTTTTTTTCAGGTGATCAGAACCACAAAAAAAAAAGACCAAAAAAAAGTCCTCGAGCCGCAAAACAAAGGCTGTCAGCAGCCGGATCAAAGGCGACGCCACCGTCAATAATTCACAGGACAGGAGGAAGAGGGACGACAGGGCGCATGAGAGCAACAGAAGAAGACTTTATTTGATAATGAAGGACGTCTGCGACTCATTCATCAAAGCTACAATGGAGAGGAGGGCGGTTGCCGGTTCAGTTCCCCGGACGGGCGCATGAGCGGGAGACCGAGGGGTTTGAAGTCTCGGCAGTAGGGGCCAATTTTTATTTTATGGTTCTCACGACTTTTCGAGTTGTCGCGTTTTTTCTTTTTTTCACTGCCTCCGTGGCCACAGCAGCTGAAGGTCGATGTTTTCCAGGAAGAAAGGCAGACGCCTCGTCAGCGGAAGACTCCCGCGACGGGTTTCGGGCGCCACGCAGGCAATAAATTCAAGAGGTGGGAAAACAAGTTCGCAGAGTCTCTCTAGGTTTTTACTGCAGAAATGAATCCGGAGGAAATCTGCTCAAACAGTGGAGATTTACAGCTTTCACAGATGCTGAGATGCAAAATACTCAGAGAAAACGATTCGGATCTTCAAAAGTCCAACGGCAAAGAGTCCGAGGCTCCGAGACGAGTAACGCTGACGTGGGTTTTGCGTATTTTCGCGTTTCGCTTCAAGACAAAAAAAGGCTTGGGGTGATTACGAACGTCTTCTTCTTGGATCAAAGAAGACGGGGTGTCAAAATGTTTTCTGTGCTCACGAAGTTGCTCTCTCTAAAACTCGCGTTGAAGAAAGTGAGTCGATGAATGTTCTGGGTCACGAATTCAACAAAAAACGTCGTTTAGAGTGGAAAAGCCTGCATGCTGCGATCGATCCGGCAAAAACGATAATTGTAAAATACCGCACACTATAAAGATAATGCTGCTCATTCCACATAGCGGGTCAGACTATTGCATAAGAAGGAAGTCGTCCTGCTGCAGTCCAGTGCAGACTGTTAGGAGACGGTGTGTCCAGTAGACACGGGGGTAAAAAAAAAAAAAAACATCCTCTGTGTCGTCGAGTGAAATGAGAAGACTTTTATAATTCATATTTTAGTGTTTTCACTGCAAAGCAACAAAGGACAAGTGCAAACAATAACCAAAAAAAGGTGCGTATTCTATGTCCTATATTTTTTATCCAGATAAATTCAGTACCTAATGCTTATAGATTTTGTTGTTTGGTTTTTTTTTTCTTCATGTTTTGATAATAGATAATTAATAAAAGATCTGACAGAAAAATAGGCAAAAAAAAGAAAAAAAAAACCCGGCTCCGTTACAATTCCTCTTGTGATTTTGACGCAAGTGTTGTAAAACGGACATTTTCAGATGTTTGTGACGGGGGCACCACCGCTTCCTACAGCAAGTGAAGGTGTCGACTTAATGAGGGGTGATAACTCTTCTTCTACTCTTTAATTAAACTCCAGACGGGCTGCAGTGACCTCATTTGCTGGGATTATTAGCTTTTGAGGGAAATTGCCCATTTGTTTGGGTGTCAGCATGTATAAATGCCTCTATGAATTTATGTGTGTGTGTGTTTGTTTGTGTGTGTGTGTGTGTGTGTATGTATGTATGTATGGCACTCAGGGACCTCGCTGGCTGCCACATTTAATCACTAAACAAAGGGCACCTTCTCGCTTTCATGATGAGTTTAATTTACCTGAGTAAGCAGCTTCCCACCTTTTTAACAACACAGCGTTTATCCGCTGAACATCTGATGACTTTCAGCCGGGCTGTTTTCGAACTAAAGGTATCCTCAGTTTGGTTTTATGAGACCAATTAAACCTGATCCTGGATGATGGATTTTGGAAAGGGAGCAGGTAGAATTTAGGAGGTTGCCGAAGGCCGCCGGAATAAAATGTCCTTAAGGGGTTTTGGCTTTTACACAATATATTTTGGAAGCAGAATCAAAGTTTCTGGCACAACTTCACCGTCCGCCAAGGTGCAAAAAGTAGTAACGCGAATCGACAAGAAAAAGAAACTGTTGGGAGATACTAACAAGGGTTGAAAAGTCAGCGTACCGTCAGCCGCTAAATGTTTTAACCCGGAAGAGATGAGCTGCAGTTCACGAAAACCTCCCAAAACGGAACAGAAATCGACCTCGCTCAAAACAGCGAAGGAGGAACATGCGGCGAAAAAAAATAAAAATAGAAACGGCTCATGAGTCGACGCACATTCCCGAGGCGTTCCCGGGCCAGAAGGGAAACATAATCCCTCCAGCGTAATCTGGTCGTGCATGGCGGTCTCCTCCCAGATGGACGCGCCCAGAATACCTCCCATCGAGAGGCGTCCAGCTGGCATCCTGCACAGATGTTACGACTCTGGGGCTCCTCGTCCCCCGTCCCCCGTCCCCCCCCCCCTCAGTCCACCGGCCTGACGGAGGCAACTTATTTCAGCCGCTTGTATCCGTGATCTGGTTCGCTCGTAACAAGGGGTCAGGAAACGAACGCAGACCCAGTCCACCTCTCTCGATCCCGTCACCGTGACCACGACCCCGAGATGCTGAGCACCTTCAGGTGGTGGAGCTGCTCTCTCTCTCTCTCTCTCTCTCCTCATCTGCGGGAAGGGAACCCGCGATGACCCCGTCTTCATACCAACCTCTCAGCTGCCAACCGCTCCGGTGCGCGCTGAAGGTCCATCGGAAACGCGTTTTGATTTACTGCCGAGTCGGCGTCTCTTGCTTTTGGTCACCCAGGGAGCAAAACGACATTTAGCAACGACGTCGGCAGCCCACCACCCCGCCGTGTTCCGCGCAAAAGCACCACCGCGGACGGTCTCGTGAAGCTCGTAGAGGTCTGCGCAACACGTGTAGCCTTGATAAGCGTCTTCCCATGACTCCTCCACCTCTGGGACGTACTACTTCGTCATAAAAATGAGTCTCGAACTTTGACCCACTTTGTCGTATCCGTCGCGATCCGTAGCGCAACGTTTGTAGTAAAAAGAAAAAGGACGCGGTTTGGAACAAGGAGGCTTCCTTTCAATGACTCGTCGTCGTCTTCTTGTTCTTCACCTTCCTTTTGTGGGCGGAGCATCAGCGCCACCAAATGTCTCGGCGGCTCAGGCGACGTGTCGCATCGTCCGCCGCGCAAAGGATTGTGGGTCGGAACAGCCAGAGTCGCCCGCTGGCCTGCAGACCGCAGAATACGACCGGATGTTGTAGGACACCCTGGTACTTTTGGCGTCTTACGTTTAACACACTAACTAACATTACTGTCCCTTTGTGGCCTTTTCTCTTTGTTTTACTTGATTAAAGCACTTCAGAAAAGTCATATATTTTTACCTTTGTTTTGCATTTCTTAATAGTTCCTGTCATCTTTTACAGCTTCTTCTCAGGTTTATCATTATTATCTTCAGCATCCTCTAAAGTCGTATCACAGCGCAGATGCTCAAAGGGACGACCGTTGCATGTTGGATTCTTGTCCCACTTCTTCCCGTACATGTTTTTTTTTAATCCTGTTCCGTTGTTTTCTTTGATTCTGCTGAGCTGCGAGTCTGATGAAAGCCGGCCGAGTCTAGCTTGTTGGGTTTTTTTGGGGTTTTTTTTATCTGCAAGAAGAAAGAAAGTTAGCGGCGTGCGCAATGAATACTGAATGAACATCAGAGGCTTCAGGAGGGTTTTCACGTCACACCAGTTTGTACAGGAGCTCAGTTTCACGTGGAGCAAAGAGCACTGTCAGTGCACGTAAAGAGAAACGGTCTTAACGCCAGCAGACACTTGTGAAGGTGTCTTTGATTAAAAGAACATAGGGCTGCATGAGAGTACAGCAGAGATTTACAGTGACGTAAAACCTGCAGTATTAAAAGAACAATTTAGCAGTAGTATCACGGTTCGGATCGAGACACCAAGAGCCAGCGGGTAAAACTGCAAACAGGATTCTTACAAGGTTGCAGAACCAGACGTGAAAGACTAAAGAGGAGAGCCAGGCGGGTAGAACTTTACAGGCAGGAAGTAATGGTACAAGCAAGGCCAGGCGAGTTTATTTGTATAGCACATTTCAACAGAGAGGCAATTCAAAGTGCTTCATAACAAAAACCATTAAAAGCATCAAAACCGAAGGCAAAAGAAAAGGACATTTTAAAAACAATTCAGAACAGTGATTAAAACATTAAAAACAGTCATTAAAATATTAAACGAGCGAAAAATAGGATCAAAGTTACAGTGCAGTTTAAGAAATAAAATACGGTAGTAAAATGCAAGAAATGAATCAACATCCTTAAATCTGGTTCAATGAAAGGCAGCAGCAAACAGAGACAAAGACGAACCGGCGAAGGTATTGTGGGAAAAATGGGAAACTTCCTGTCAAACCAGAATATCTAACCAGGGTTCGAGAGTTATTATTAGACGTGTCACCTGTCCATCACAGATTGTCTTCTTTGCTGTGATTATAGAGACCCAGAAACCCAGGTTTCTGCCCAATCGCTATGACTTCTTCTTTTTTTTCTTTTTCTTTCTTTCTTTCTTTCTTTCTTTCTTTCTTTCTTTCTTTCTTTCTTTCTTTCTTTCTTTCTTTCTTTCTTTCTTTCTTTCTTTCTTTCTTTCTTTCTCTCTCTCTCTCTCTCTCTCTCTCTCTCTCTCTCTCTCTCTCTCTCTCTCTCTCTCTCTCTCCACACGTGTCCCTCAGGGCCGTAAACAAACCGGACTTGGAGTGCTGATCTCTGCTGTTATCAGCCCCGCAGCCAGCTGACACCTGGCTTCACCATGGAAACAGTCGAATGCAAGGGCGGGCGGCGTTGCAGATGAAGTGCGACGTGTGACAGCAGCAAAACCCCAGTTCAGACTCCGCGCTCAGAGTTTTAACGGTGCGGGAGGAGGACAGATGTTCCAGATTGGGGGGGAGGGGCGAGGACACGGGACACGTCGAGGTCTGACGCCACCTATTGGTCGGTGCTGCCGCTCAACGGTTAAAACGCACATTGCTGCGTCCGAACTGGGCATTTGCTTGATTTATTTATATGTCCTCAAGGCAGAGATGGTTTTCCCTAGAGACCGCTCGCATGCCGATGTATGTCCTGCTTCTACGATCTTATCTTGCACACAGCTGCTGTACCTTCTTGCAGATGCGACAACCCAACTCAGTCAGCACATTAATCACGAATCGTAGTCGCAGCGCTCGTGGCTGTTGCACAAACCTGCAACTCTTTGACACCAGAACATTTGTTAAAGACAAACAGTTTGAGAAAAGGCAAGAGAGCTGAATACGGTGAGTTGCAGGGTGGATAATGACCTGAGGGGTGCATTTAAAGGTTAACAGCTGTTCTCATCAGATTTTGTTATCAATTGTTCGAAGTTGGGTCTGGAAATGGTGAAATAAGGGCCTCTTCCAAAGTTTGGCTTTCGCTTAAAAAGTGATTCAAATGGATACTGAATTATTTATGATGATCTATTATCACCTAAGCGGCCTCGTGAATTTTCTGCCGATTTGATTTATCACTTAATCGGGTAATTGGTTCGTCTCTGATTTGAACCCTGATTTGACCCTCGACTCCGTCAAAGACACGTACGTGTTTGCAAAGTGTAGGCTTGTTCTTAAACGTTTGGCCTTGATCTATGACGCCGCTCATTATGTCAAGTTGGTGCAATTCTGTAGCCCGATATGACGAACAGTACACGCTCCTCGGGCTCTAAAGGGTCATCGGCAGGTCCGGACCACCGAGCCGTTTGAAACATTGGAACAAAGACTCATCAAGAGACTGAACAATCATTAACGGTTGGAACAATAACAGAAACATTTTATTTCGTCTCAATCTCGGGGAATCGGCAACGGAGATCCTTGAAACGCTTCAGAAAGTCGAGGAAGCAACAAGCCGGGCGAGTTGTCTGGAGTGACGTTCAGGCGTGTCGGGTCAGGAGCGACCAGCCGGGTTTTTCTTTCTTTGACATTCGTGGGGTTGTGCACCGTGAATTTGTCCTCCCAGAGTCAGACTGTCAACGCCGAGTTCTGCTGCGATGTTCTGAGGGAAACGCATTCGCTGTAAAACGACCTGAACTTTTGGCGCGACGGCACTTTGGATCTCCAACGTGACGACGCGCCCGATCACAGCGTGTCGAAAACGGAGCAGTTCCTCTCCCACGACAACAAAATGATCGCTCCCGTCCCCTCTTGCGAACCAGATCATGAACTCTCCTCTCCTTCATCCTCATGTCAACCTGCGTCCCGGCCGTCCGTCACGTCGCGTCTCCTGTGAAAGCAGAGGAGCATCTGTTTGCCGCCGACTAATTGCTTTCGTCCTGCGCCTCTTCAGAGATCATTAGCGGCTTGCATCATCCGTCAGGAGCCGGAGCTCCATTAGAGAGTCGAAGCCTCCGCGCAGACACATTATTCTGCTGATGCTCTGAGGTTAACGGCGTCTGCACGAACACAACCCCCCCCCCCCAACCCCCCTGCCTCTCCCCACCACACAAGCTCCTCCATTAACAAGCTCCTGGGAGACTTTGGGGATATTCTTTGTTTCGGAGCCGATCGACGCTTCAGATGGTCTGCGGGATCTTTTATCTTTCGGAAGCCGAACGTGAAAATGGGACATTTCATTCAAATTGCAGCAAAAACAATGAACCTTGTTTGCTCGAGTTTGCGTCGGTGACACATTTTCCGCCCCACTCCCTTCTATGCCATATGATATCATGTCAAAAAAAAGGTGTGCTGGAAAACAACCCTAATCTTGAGTTTTGTAAACGCCTACATTCACGGTTCTGCCTCCGTTTGGGATGTTTTGTGCGCCCGGTTTCGGGCTCGCGGACGTACTTTAACCTCAGGAACTGCGGGGTTAAAAAAACAAAAACAAAACGTGCACATGATTGCAGACTGCAGATTTAACATGCGGTCAATAGGGGAGAAGGTAACCGGCTCCTCCTCCAGACAGTGATACAGGATGAACCACAGTCTGAGTCTGGGATCATTTAACCCGTGACTGGACCTACAGTCATTTTGTTTCAGTATTAACTTTTTAAGGGAGTAGTAACGCCATTGAGACACTTTAACCAGGACTGACTGTCTGCAGTCTAATAACTCCGACTCACTCCATCTTGAATTTGGACCCAGGACTCTGCCGGAAACCATTTTAATCCAGATCAGTTGATATTGCAACCATTTTAAACCAAAACTAACAATGTTACAAGACAGCAGAGTAACTCCAGAACACCAAACATTTTTACAAAAAAGTCTAACCAGGTTTGTCAGACAGTAAATTACACTTTAAGTTTGTTGTTGTCAAGCTGGAAGAAGATGTTGAGGTGCTTAGTTAATGCAACTACATTTACTTCCATAAATGACTAACTGTATAAAAAAAATAAAAAAAATGCTGCAGATTGTAAGTCAGGTGGTGTCGGTGAAAATTGTCCACTGATGCGACAGAAATGAAGCACAGCAATGCTGCAGCCATTTTAGTCACAGTACAACCAGGCACCAGCTTCCATCAATGTGCCGAGCTCAGCAAAATGGCATGGGGGAGGGGGGGAGTAATGTAATGTCAAGTGAAGCACCTCGTCTTGAAAGTCCACCACTGCAGGACGATGATACGAATAATTCGCTTTCAGCTCTGGAAATCTGAAACGCAGAGGAACACAATGAAACTCTACGACTGCTACTTCAGACTGTTGTGGTGACAAGATTTATTTATTTATTTTTTTATTTTTTTTTACTCGCTGCAGGATTCCCCGGTTGCCAAAAGATAAATACGATCCCGAATGAACGGCACACAGCGGCAGAGGCAGATATCCGGGTGTCTTATTTAGTAATTGTATTGATTAAAGTTTGGTGCCTCCCAGCTGTTTGAGCAGACTCCCAGATGAAGCAGCGCTGCAGGGAAACTGGGCGGCTAGAAATGCGATTCTTCCACCTGTTGGACGGGTGAACTGCAGCGCCACGCGGAGGAGGAGGCTGTTTGGTGATCTGCTGTTCGCCTCCGCTGTAATTAAAATGAGGACGCGGAGAGGTTTTGTCCCACGAAGTCCAGCTGATGACGAGATAGACGAGCTGAAACGACAAGGAGCGGTTAATATAAAAACATGGGTAAATAATAGAGCAGCGGTACGTTATAACGTGCACCCAGTGGCCAGTTTTAATTAAGGACCAGTATGAACTGGCTTTACAGTAACTTTAATCCTGGACAGCTAAATCTGTAGCACAAATAGTGAGTCGAGTCTTCTAAATCCAACACAAATTATATCCTTTTTAATCCAGCACTAATTGTATTCGCAGTCAATTTAATCCAGAGCTAACCGTTTCTATAATTTTACTTGAGTTTGCGTTAATTATTCCGATCGCAAGATGGCGATTTTCTGGAGGGACTGATCTTGGTGTCGTTAGCCAAATTCCTCCCTCTGATCAATGTTCTCTTGGTCCTACTGAAAATCTGTCTGTCCTTAATTAGATATTAAACCTCACAAAGTGGTATGTTTGGGAGCGTGTCCGGTTTGATTGACATGCCAGGGGTGCATTCAGGTTTGAGATTACCTATAGGGGAGGCGGGGCATCTTGTTCTGGGGTTCTCAAGTCAGATCCACCCCTCTTCTTCCCGCCACTTCCAAATATGGCCACTTCTGGTTTCAAAACACCAAAATGGCTCCGGCCAAATACCAGATTATGATGATGTCACGGTTGGTTGACGTCTGGGTGCAAGGGGGCCCAACGACCTTTTTTGTTTTGTTTTTGCCTTGGAGCCCCTCAGGATGTAAATCCAGCCACGCTATCAAGACTCCACAGTGACCTGTTGATTCTGCACCAGGAACACGAGGGGAGTGAATTTAGCTTTGTTTTTAAATTACTACGTTCCACATATATTGTCTTCTGTCCGTGTTAAATCTCCAGTAATGAACTGTGGATGTCAAAAATCAGGCAGAAACTCTGTCCCATCACTCCTCTGTTCCCGCTTCACCCCGTGAAAAAAAATAAAATAAATAAAATCCCACACGTGCACAGTGAGGAGTTTTCTTCTCTTTTTTTTTTTTTTCCACAGTCACGGTGAGAGCAGCGGCTCGTGAGGTTTCGCGCGGCAGGTTCCTCTTAACGTCAAATCAGCTGCAGTTAGTCAGGAAGAGACCGGAAGTCAGTCATTATACCCGTCAAAATAAAAACCTAAAAATTGAAAGTGAGGATCTAGTTCAATATTAATGAGACAGTTAAGTTTTTGGTTTCTTAGAGAAGTGCCAGATGAGTCTTCATTGTGGCTTACTGTAGGTTCTTCAACCTGTCTGTCTAAAGATAAAAAAATATATATATACAGTATACATGTAGATATACTGCTACTATTTTTAAAATATCCGTTGTGGCTCATACTCGCTCCCTCAGTGGCCCCAAAAGTAAATAAATAAAAATATTGATAAAAAAATAGAGATATCCAACATAGACCTACATGTCTAAACAATTAAAGTAATATATTTTTTTTAGGAATATGAAACCAATTGGGAAGTGTTTAATCTTATAATATTCTACTATAAATAGCAATTCGACTAGGCAAAAAAACATGGCCTATTCTGATTATTCAACCTTGTATATAACTGATTCCCAACATGTTTTGACCAATGACACAATGTCTCATACAGCAGAACCCAGGTTGCATGTGTTTTATACATGCAAACTGGTTTGTTTTGGGGCTGCCATGGCTCAGACCACAGTTAAATGATTTACCTTTTTTTTTTTTATGCCAAATATTTGCAGGTTCAAGGCTCTCAAATGTGAGAATTTGTTGGTTTTCAGTGTTTTGCATCACTCTAAATTGAACATTTGGACTGTTAACCATTTTCAGTGCGTTTTTTTTATTGTCTTATTGATTGAATAATTATAAAATAAGTGATGGAATGATTAATCAATAAATGCTCTTCAGTTTAGCCCAGGTCCCACCCACTGGTTGATAATCACTGTTCTACACTGTTTTGTAATCAGTTTTGTAATAAGTCTAACTTGCTGATACATTTTATTTTATACATTCATGTTTTGAAACCCTCCTAAAACGTTTTAACGTTTTGTAACTGTTTTATTTTTATTTTTTAATTTAAATTAGGATCCCGGAAGCTGTGCCGCTCTCCACTCTCCGTTACTTTACCGCACGGTTTGCCTGGTGACGTCTCACCGACCGGCAAAATCCGACGACAAGTCGACCGGACTGAACGCTTTTCCTTCTTCTTCGCCGGAGCTCACGGCAGCAGCACGGCATCCCGTAGCCCCGAAGCCCCGACTCCCTACCTCCCTTCCCCGGCTTGAAGGGCCGCGACGAGCTGCTGACAACCAGGACAGGATCTGGAGCGGGTGCCCCTTTTCCTCTGGATGATGGATGTAACTCCGGTACTGACCGACGGACAGGCAGCCCGGCGGACTCAGTGGACGGGCAGCGGGGACTTTTGAACATCCCACTGGTCTGAGGATACTGACGCACAGACCTTTTTTTTTTTTTTTTTTCTTGAATTTCAATTTTTTTTTTTTTTTTTTTTTTTTACAATGTCACCATCAAGGAGACGCGGCTGAGGCACCTGCTCTTCCTGTCGGATCTCCCCTGGCCGTGGTCCTCTTCAACTGCTTCTGACGGTTTTAGCTCACGTTAGCTCCAGTATGTCTCGTACCGGACCTGCCCGTCACATCTGACCGGGGTCCGCGGGGTGGTGGCAGGGTGCTGCGGGGGGAAACATTTGGATTTGTGGATGAGAACCGGTCACCGGGCCGGATTCCGTGCGGAGGGACGCCGGCCGGAGCGGAGGAGGAGGAAGGAGGAGCAGCGGCGGCAGCAGCAGCGGCGGGGAGCCGCACTGACGACCTCATCCCCGGGGGGAGAGAAGCAGCGAGGCGGCCAGAGGAGGATGTGAAGATGGGTTTAGTTTTCGGTCTCCTGTGGCTATTTACCGGCTTCCTGCAGGGTGTGCACGGCCAGGGCGTGTACGGTAAGGACGTCATTAACATACAATTAACATGTTGTGAAATAACATATGTGCACGTTACGTGTGATGTGAATGCGAATTTACCGGGCGAAGCACACAAGCAGCGTTTAACCCGGAATACCACCAACAGCAGCTTGACCTTGTGAGGGATTTAGCGCGTGTGTATGCCAAGTGTGTGTGTGTGTGTGTGTTTGTGTGTGTGAGAGAGTGTGGGAGAGAGAGAGACACTGCTTTTGCTCATTCAGTCATATCACACTCGTGCCTGGCCTAAAGGCACAACAGGTAGGCTGCTGCTAAACACACACACACACACACACACACACACACACACACACACACACACACACACACACACACACACACACACACACACACGCACAAAGTGCGAGAAAGAGACACAGAGCTGATGTTTCCTTTAATATTTATTACCATCAGCGTGGTTATGAGCTGTGATTGTGGTTGTAGTGTGGGCCAGTGTGTCTGAGAGTCCCGTAGGTCTGTGCAGCATCTCTGCGGGACTCTGCAGAAAGGTGACATGATGTTGCTATTTTATTTTCTCTTTCATTTTGTCATCACTGGAACATTCTGCTTCCTGTGGGGACTGAAAATGACCTTTATCATTCCCGTAGTTACAGTAATAGGTCACTCTAATATTCATGTGAACTTCCTGCATGCGGCTCCTCATAGTTGTGTTTGTTTATTCATGACTTTGCAATCCTGAACTGCTGCTTTATGTTCGTTGCTCATATGACGCCGGACAAAGTTCACCTTTTCCGTGTTATGTAATATCACAGGACACGAGATTATCCTGGGGCACTGTGATATTCTGATAGAAGGCCAGTTTGCCTCCCGACTCATTTCTGGATCTTTCAGCCGCATGTCATGGTCTTCATCAGCAGATCTGGTTTGATCACTTGTGACCTGAATGTGTGATTAGTAATCATTGAGGAAAAAGTGCAGTAGCTTTATTTAAAAAAAAATAACAACAATAAAAAATACAAATCTAACTTGACTTCTAGTATGGGCTTTTTATTCTGCGCTTTTAACCACAAGACATAGTCTTCAATCAGCACATGGCGTTTGCTCAATTTTCATGATGTGAGAAATTGGATCAAGTGATTTTTTTGTCAATGTGATGGCAACTGAGTGAATTCCATCCTCTGATGAAGACCATGAGATGCGGTTGAAAACTCCCTGTATTTCTGTAATTTCTTCAAATTTGGCAAAAACTTGCACTTGGACTCAAGGATGAACTGACGGGATTTTGGTGGTCAAAGGTCACTGACCTCACAAACACATTTACGGCCATAACTCTAGAACTCGTACGCTAACTATGACAATATTTTACACGCATGTCCAATTGGATAAAATGATTAAGTGATTTATATCGAAAAGGCCAAAGATCAACTTAACAGTGATGTCGTAATGTCCGTCAGAAACCCTTTCTTTCCATTATTCAACACCATAACTGAGGAGCACACGGGGAGATTGTCACCATATTTCATTGGTCAGGTACTAAATTGATGACATTAATCTTGGGTGTCCAGCTTGAAACTGTGCTGATTTGTACAGCTCTTCTGTGCTGTCCGCTTGAAGATGTGCGTGTGAAGCGTCCACGTATGAGAATTTGTTGCGTCTTTGCAGCAACATCCATATTTGACACATCGTCTGCTGTCACAGCTTCAACTTTGTTGTATCAGAATCAGCTCTGTTTTGACAAATTCTATGAAATGTTTCAGTACATCTATTACGAGTTCGGACAGATATCGATGGAAACTGCAGCTTGACTGGTTGTTTGAGGGACACAACCACAAAGCAGAATTTTTTTTTAAATGTTAAAAAAAAATTCAACACTTTTCTGACAGAAAATAACTATTAGTTTAATCTCTAAACACCCAATGGATGATATTCCATATCGTTTTTGTTGCCCCTCCTGTTCTCCTAAAAAGCTTGTCCTATGATATTACTATAATAGTTTATGGTCAAACCATTTGTGACAGTAAGTCTGTATCATTATTTCTGGTGCAGCTGAAATATTACTGTAATGCCTCCATCATAGGTCTGCAGGAAGGTAGCATGTCAGTGATTTTATCTGCAATTATCTCCCTGTGATATTCCACTTACCGCGCAGGCAATCAACATTTCTAAGCACTCACTTAATTAAAAAACATCAACAGTACTTACAATATGTGTGCCTTTTTTGTATTATTATTATTATTATTATTATAGTGCTGCTGTAGTATTCTAATGCAGAAGTAAGTCGGTGAGTTTTTTCATGTAATGCTGCAGTAGGGACTTCCAGGAAAGATGTGCAAAGGCAAGGATACGTTCGTAGGAGTCGTGTGTTTGGGAGATGTGTTGCAGAGTTGGTTTTTCATCTTTGTGCAGTCGTGCATTAAAGCGTCAGTCGGCAGTGAGGCTGCAGCTTCCTCCGAGGAAACATTCGGAAGATTATTTTCGCATTCACCCTGTGTCCTGCTGCAGGACAAATACATGAAGGATTTATAGTCGGTTGTTAGGACAGTAAAAGGTAGCAGCTGTAGGAGCGGTCAAAGGAAAACGCTGATTTTTGTTCTTCGGATTTGATTTTCAGTTCAAATTCAGTTGCTGCGTTTCGGTCCCAGTGTGACAGAGTTTTGAGAAAACCAGCAAATGAAAATGAAAATGAATGCCCCCATCCATTGTCTGCAGAATGTTTTTAACGACACCATGACATTTCCTGCTGCACCACCCTCAGGACTAGTTTTCAAGTTATAAATTTAAGTCCCGATTTTGTGCTTTAGTCAATATTTCTACCTCTAGGGGGCACTAATGCAGCTTTAATACACTTTTACATCTAGTGTAATTTTTATGGTGATTTATTTTCTCCAGTTTAAAGTATTAATGTGAGGAAGTTTACGGTTTCCTCTTCACTCAGTCACATTTCATTGTGACAGCACCCTCTACTGGCTGTAGTAATTATGACGGCGCAAAGGATGTCGGGGTGGATGGATGGGTTGACACCAAATTGAAATTAAACACTGGAGTTCGGGGTTCAGTTTCCTGTTTCATCACTTTACGTTTATTATTCTTGGCATGATGAAGCAGAGCATGTTTATTTCCCGTTACAAACCAGTAGTCAACGTTTCTTTTAACCCTGACTGTTCCACAACAGTACTAGCTATTATTATAACATTATTGACAACGGTGTTTTTATTCTAACCACCCTAATCTTTCTGTAGACCCACCTAAACAAGAAAAAAACACCTTTGTTAAACTGCTTGGGGTTCTATTCAGAGTATAAAATTAAGGACTTTTTAAAAATGTGAATAAAAACAAGCGGATGGAAATGGAGAGCAGGGATTAGAGGTACAATTTCACAAACTTTCAAGTGGATGAAGAAAGGAAAAAGGCTGAAGAGGTCAAAACTCCAGCAACAGTTGGACAAAGAACAATTTTATCTCACTTGACGCTAAACTTTACTGGAATAAGCAACTTGTGCTTTGTGTTCGTGGACTGATGTTTCACATTCTGGGAAACAATATGCACTTGTTTAGAAAATAGTTGGTAGGTAAATTGTTACACTCTTGATATGATTATATATTTATATTTTGCAATATTTTTAATCAAAAAACATTGAAATTGATATTTGATATCTGCTTTTTGCTGTTTCATTATCGCTGGCAGTGTTACCTTTAAGTGCTTTTGAGAGCACTGCAGTTTTCATGTTAATTTCAGTTTTGGCATAAATTACGCCATTTCAAACATGAAAATAGAAATTGGAAAAAATGAAATACATTTAAAATATTTGTAAGCATGATGAACA
Source organism: Brachyistius frenatus (assembly GCF_029030835.1). NCBI lineage: Eukaryota > Metazoa > Chordata > Actinopteri > Embiotocidae > Brachyistius > Brachyistius frenatus. Next base: position 274,353 of record NW_027210767.1, on the reverse strand, counting down.
TTTAGAGTTGGCGTATAATAGTTAATTCATATCACACTGTAATACGGTCAAATTTCCAGTTGAATGAAATCATTTTAATGTGTTGCCGATTTAGTCTTCCGTGTATTTCCTGACATGGATTCAGCATCGTTATAAAAGTGCAGTGACAGTGTGTTTCCCTTTTCCGTGTGACGTCCGCTCACACTCAGATTATCTGTAATCTTATGTGTCACAGATTAGAGTGAGAGGAGGCGTATTACATCACATTCAGCCTTACTTACATTCACTGAGTTTACTGTGCTGACGTCTTTGTGGAGTCACGCTGATGGAAAATCTGTTTTGTTTTTTTGCCAGAGAGGGGGCGAGGGAACGATGAAGGAAGGCATAGAGGGAAGGAGCAGTAGACTACCATTCCAAAATCCTCAATTTATGTCATGAAATACAAACTCAATAAATGTCTTCCATAACTCATTAGGGTGCTGTTAGCTAAATTAATTCTGTCTGATCAGTGTTTTGGTTGTCTTTCTGAAAATAATTCCATAATTAAATAGACAACGGACCGCAAAGAGAGCTATGTTTGGGGGCATGTCTGATTTGATTAACATGCTTGGGGTGCGGTCAGGTTTCTGGTATAGATGGGCGGGGCATAGCGTCCTCGCTTCCTCCCCGGCCCGTCCAAATATGGTCACATCTGCCTGGACAGAATCAGACGTTTAACTTTAATTTGTTTTGAAGTCTGTCCCTGGCTTCTCCCTTCTGATGACATCACGCAGGTGGAGCTGTGACTGTGTCAAAATTTCGGACTCTGTGATTGGCTGATGTGGCACAGTGACTATCTGAACCCGACGTCAGTCCTGGTAACGCATCTCCATCTGACGCGCCGGCCTCATGGCATTAAAACCGCCCTGAAACATGACTTGTTGTTTGTTAGAGGGAGAATCCCGTCTGATGGCTGCATCATCATCATCAGCAGCAGCAGCAGCAGCATCATCATCATCAGCATCAGCGTGCAGCCTGCAGTCAGTGTGATGCCGCCTGTGTTGTTGTATCTCTGGCAGTCACATGTGCTGTTTGATTTGTTGTTGTGATACTGATCTGATTTCACAGCCATATGGGCTCATTTTCTGCCTCATAAACTCTCCTCAGCACAATACAGTTAAAGCTCATCTGGATGGAAAAGGTCAAACACAAACAGCCAATCTGCCGCTTGCTCACTCGCAGTTTGGCTGCTTCTAACTGAGCAACACCAAACAGCAGAGCGAGGAGCCCACAGTGGCACCCGCAGGCTGCGCCGCGCACTGCAGCCGCCACATGACAAAACGGTGAGGAGTTATCGACTCGCACAGTCATGTTTGTGCTGAGGGAGGCGCTACAGGAAAGATCTTATTCATGAGGACTGCAACTGACCATTAGCTTTATAATTGATGAAGCTGTTGATTTGGTTTTTCAATCATGCAGTTAGTGGTTTAATCGACACAATTTTAAAAGCGGATGTCGATTCTTTGCGGAGCCGAACGTGTCGCCAAAAATATTAGAGAAAAGCCAGATATAAACTCATCCGAGATGCTGGAAATTAAACTTGTTTTACTATTTTTCTCAGAAAAATAACTGAAACAACCAACAATAAAAAGAATCGTATCGGCTAAAATTAAATCTTGACAGTTGTTTTAAGCCAAATTCACGAGTGAGCAGTTTGTGGGACTGAACAACATGAACTGTGAGCTGTAATCACATTTAGTTTTCTATATGAGTTTCTCCATCTTCATTGAAATCATCCAGGATTTTTCATCCAATTGGAACCACCTCATGGCTTTGGGCTGGAGTAAGGCTAAAACAGTGTTTTACTTTTAGTTTGATCAAATTAGCATCATTAACAGTAACAGAACTGTCTGTGAGCAGCCCCTGTTTGCGGCGTATCAAGGATGTACAGACAACTATTACTGGATCTTTGATGCTAATTGCATGCTGTTGATTTGGTTGGAGAGAGCCGGATCTGAATGGTTCCACAGAGGTGGCACGAAGGTGCCGAACTGCTGTGCACCGACTGAAACATTGTGATTAAGTAGAAGTGGAGTAAATCAACACTGTCTGATGCTTAATTACACAGCAAGCAAGTCTTTAGAATGGTTTAGTTTTACCCGCTAGCTTTGGTCTAAACACGGCTGATGAATGAATGTCATTGAATCCGGTCAGCCGTCGGGAATCCCATTGGTCCCACTTTACCGCTGGAGCCTGAAGTGTTCTTTTTTTTTTTTTTAACACGTCAGATTGAATAAAGTGACCTGAAGTCTTTGGTTTTGGCAAAAAAAAAAAAAAAAAAAAAAACTGCCGTAATGACATTTGTGAGAGACTTTTCTGCTTATTTAACCCATTTTTTTTAGAGTGCAGTCTGGTGCAGGTTGGAGCCGAGTCTCTCTGAGTCAGTCAGCTAGCATGTTAGTGTGCTGCTAATGTGTTAGCATGGAGCTGGCATCGTGGTGTGTGTGTGTGTGTTTGTGTGTGTGTGCGTGTGCGTGTGTTTCTGGTTAATCTGCTGTAACGGCACCACTCCCACGCCATCTGTCACACGCACGCACGCACACACGCGCACACGCTCTCATGTTTGGACTGCTATCTCTCTTCCCTTAACGCTAAACTAAACTTGTCCTCGCTGTCGACAAATGTCCTCCATCAAAACTCAAATTGGTCCTGAGACAGAGACGTGCACGCAAACACTCACCTCCTGCAAATACACAAAACTCACTCACTGGAACAGAAACTGTGTGTGTCTGTGTGTGCGAACGATGTGGACACATCTGCTACCCGTCACCTTCAGTTACCCCACCCGCAGCCTGCCACATCCGCAACAGGGCCCGTCAGTCAGAACACACACGGTGCACGTCTTTCTGTCTGCCAGGTTCCTTAACTCGAACCGAAACCTAAACCTTATTCTTACCTTAAGCCCTCAAACATCCGTGATGTCTTCATGTCAACATGTTCCTTCAGAGGACTTGAGCTGGAGTTGCTCAGCAGAATGCGACATGCTACGTGCTAACAGGGTTCTTCTTCCTGTGGTCATTCTCTGGTTGTGATCGCTGGCTGACGTCGAGTTTCGATTCGATCCCTGGGTTGTAGTTTTTTTTTTTTTATGCAGCTTCGGTCCCACGGTCTTCGTCTTGATGCTTTTTGAATGGGAGTCTATTAGAGCCAGAGGTTTTTTTTTGGACCCGGCCCCTAGTGGCCGTCAGTGCTGTTGCACTTTAAGGCTTCACGTCTCAGACCTGTAGACCTCATGATACTGATAAACTTTTAACCCCTTTTTTATAAAATTCCTCAGTTGGTAAACGTGTGTGTGTGTGTGTGTGTGTGTGTGACTGTCTTGTGCAGCTGGAACACACCGGAGGACGTCGAGCTCTGCTCCTCGTACCTCCACTCTTCACTGTCACAGACATAATCACACTAAAGAACACCTACAGGCGCTGTAATATCTCCACATCTGCATTTATGTGGGACGTTGGATTCGGATTCCTGCGGCCTTTTTGTTGTCGAGGGTGACGGGCGCCGAGCCGGGGCCGGCGTTCAGTTATAATCCTGAAGTTTGGAATAATCCGCACGCTCCGGGGGCGGGGGGGCGAGGAGGAGGGAGGTTGGGGAAGAGGATCCGGGATCCTCCGAGGCCACGGAGCTGTTGGGAGACAGTTTAGTTCGGTTGATTTGAGTTGATGTGAAATTATAAACGAGAGAAGGAACTAAGACTGAGCTGTTGGGCAGCGTGTAGAAGAGTGTCTTCACAGTCTGAGAGCAGATGAGGCCACAGAGTTTGGAGCGTCTCCCCCCCGTCTGGACACGCAGACGGGTCGGGGCGGTGCGAACGCCGCTGCCGGTTCTGTCCCACATTGAGCAGCTGTTCAAACCTGCATTCTAGGCATGTGTGAATGAAGTGGAAGGTGTGCAGATGTGGTGAGGAGAGGCTGCGTATTCTCCTCCATTGATGAAAATCATTAGCTCTGCATATTTGACCTGTTCTCACTTTACCTTCTCGGGGAAACCGGGATTAATTAGAATTGTTTTTTAATTAACGTCTGTCTCCCAGCTGTGGAGGGTTTCCTCACCGACAGGAAACGCCACTGCCCTCACCCCTTGCCCCCCGCCCCCCGCCCCCCCGTCCTCCCCCTCCCGATGTGTTCCCATGTTTATCAAGCCATTAGCTCCTGGGTTTTACCGTGTTAATAAGTGTTAATGTGCCGTAATGAGGATGGAGCGCCGCAGATTACTGGGAGTGCTGCTGGCCCGCCTCCCCGTCTCCTGCCGGCCCGGCTGCTCGATGGAGGAGGAGGAAGAGGAGGAGGAGTAGCAGCATGGCTCGGGTTAACAAGTCGCAGTGATTTCAGAAGCAAATGATAGGAGTCATGAGAAGATGAACACCTGGTCTGAGTTTCACGCGCTGCAGAGGTGAAGATGTCGGTCTGTTGCACTGCGTGCTGTAAGTGCTCACCATCACTGTTTATCGAAAACACTTCCACCCACCTGGGCTGCAGGAGAAAAAGCCTGGCACGCCTCTCAGGATCCGTGATTGGCTAATAGTTGTCCTGCTAGGTTCAGGTGTAACAACATCACGCAACCTTTTCTGCTTTGTGGACACAGATGTTCACAAATGAACTTCTGTGTTTTCTGTTCACCGTCATTTGTTCTCGTACTTTATTCCCAGGCTCCTCTAGAGCAGCGCTCGATGGTTCAAAGTCCAAAAACTCAGTTCTTCCCGATCTGAAACAAGCCGTATTAGCTCCCATTGTCTTCAAGGCTCCCCCTGACCTAAAAGCCAACTTTCTTCTTATTGGCCAACTTCCAGGAAGTTCTCTTGTTTACATTCAGCTATTTGTATATTCAAAGTCTTTTACAAATGTACAGATTGCGTCTCATGCACCACTTTCACATCTAGTTTTAAAGCTCGCCTCACATTTCCCACCTCCATCACAGTGTTAATACTTTTTGCATAAGAATGGTGCGATGAACCTGGTTTCTGCTCTCCGTCGGGAGCCGATGAACTTTTGTCTGCGTTCGGTTGCGCTTGTTTTGCCGGTCGGCGCTGACTGCTCATCACCAGGGGAGGTGGAGACAGCGGAGCGACGCTTAACGGCTCCGTGAGCATCTCCGTTCGTCTACCAGCCAGCGTGACGGCTCCTTTTCTCTTCCACTAAACATTCGGCCGAGGAGATGAATCAACATGTCCGCTCGGATCTCCTCCGGATCGGCCAGGCCGAGCTGAGCGGCGGAGGGGAAGTAACGTGTCTGACGGGAGGAGGAAGACATGAAGGAAGAACTACTCAGGTGTCACATTTCCTCGAATTGTTGCTGGATGGAGAGGAGAGGTCGCCCTGCTACAGCAGCTCTGACTTTTTTATTTTTTTTATTTTTAACCAACAGCGCCTCCTCATGGGAAGTTTTCCCGCCACTATTGCATCTGTAAAGATGTTAGCTGATGAGCTTTGACTGCTCAGTTAAGACTTCAGTTCCTCCGGGCGGCTCAGGTTGGAATTGGACTGTGTTTCACTGTCATTGAAAAACTCCCAAGTCAGAACATCCTCACTGCGAGCCGTGGTGCGGGGCGTCGCTGCACTTCAACGGTGTCTTTAAGTGCAGCTTGCTTTGTCTATTTTGATGTGCGTGACGAAGCGTGACACAAGAGTCTAAAATTGGTGGCAGGATTGTTGTGCGTCACTTCTGTTTCTGCATCAGACCTGGTCGAGGGTTCACATTTCAGCTGTCTGGATCTAAAGATGCTGTAAAGTAGAAATGAAAATGAGTTTTAAGTTCATCACACCACAGAAGTATGGGTCGTTAACTACCCATCCAAATTTGAATGAAAAAAAACACCGACAAGTTTGTTAAATTAGGGTTTGAAATCGTGAGAAAATCATCAGTCCTCTCTGCTCTGAGACTGGGGGGGCGTGTCGTCTGAAGGAGCTGAAGCTCCGCCCCCTCGCTGGAAAGGTGTTCAGTATGACAGTCCTGTAGCTGCAGTTCTTTTCCCCACTAAGCGGTCCGTCTGACATCCAACCTCTCGGGTGACTTTATGCATGATGTCCCGCTGGCACTCTGTCTCTCTGGTGGACGGAGCAGCCTGCTTTGTGAAAACAGAATACAATTAGAATTTATTTGTCCAGTGAGTGAAACATACAGATGCAATTAAATCCAGCTTGTCCCCCTGATCTGTAACACAGGAGTAAAACTGGACACCAGAGACAGCAGACAGTGAGCTCTCCAACTACTTCTAATGACCTGCATTACAATAGTGGAGATAATAAGAGCAGAGGAGTTGATTTAGTTCTGTAACGACTGCAACATGAACAACGCTGCATTACATCACATGTTAATGCATTACATCACGTCAATTCAAACTTTGAACCTGCTCAGGCCGAGCCGACAGTCTTTCTCTCTCACTGATGTCCCTCCTCCTCCTCCTTCAACTTCTCCTTCTCTCCTCCTCCTCCTCCTCCTCCTCCTTCCCCTGCTCTCTGCAGCCTCGTGCACATGTAGTCGGGCTCGTTTATCCGGACCGGTACCGGTACATGCAACCGAGAGGGTCGGTGATTGTAACGTTGCACCGGAGTACAAAAACAACAACCGTCATTAATCAGGAGGACTAGATCTCCTCTGGTCCATGTTTACCATCACCCCGACATGTAAAATACAGAGTTACATATATTATAGTTCCTTATCGTAACTAGATGGACAGGCATAAAAAAAAAAATCAGCAGGTATCGGAGCATTTTCCTCTGAATGCAGCGCTGCTTTGGAGGTTCTTGCTTCCAGGAAAGATGCACTTGCGGGTGGAGGGAGACGTCCTGTAGCAGCCAGCTGATGTACAAGAACAATCTGACCACGGCAGGAGTAGATCTGAAGTCGAGTGGGATGACCTCTTATGCAAATGAGCTCCAGGCTTTTATAGCGTTTCACCGCGTGAGAGGAGGAGCCATGCAGAAGGTTATATAAACCGGCTGTGATCTGACGTAGTTAGGTTGTTGTGACGTAGATAGGTTGGGTTTTAGCCCCGCCTAAAAAAAAAAAACCTGAGCTGAAGACGGGTGAGAAACTGTTCAACGGTCTAACTCCACATTTCAGTGCGACAAAGTTGAAAAGCTTTGCACATGCTTTCAGCAACTCATTTCACGCGTATCTAATGTACCGAGAAGCAAATCTTGGAATTTGCTTTACAGCATCTTTTGAGGACGTTTGTCCGGGTAGAAAAAGCCACAGTTTGAGAGTTTTTACAGCGGGAAAGTTGCAGCTGCAGTCTTCCGTTAATGTCCCATTGCATGCTGGGAGCTGAGATGAAGTTTGGAGGTGAGATAAACACCGCGTGATGTGCCACATTGATCTCGTGTGTTTAGCTGTGACTCATGCAGAGGTGGAGGACGTTTTCTTTTCGTCCCCTCAGTCATCGCTCTGACACGGATACACAACCTCGGCGTGGGTGATTCACGCGACCGAGCCGCGCTCAGTCGCGGGAGAGCCGCTCGGGAGAACTGTACATCCCGGGGCGCGAGCGCGGGAAGTCATGTGTGTTAAAACGTCTCGGATGTGAGATTTAATCCATCGCGAGGAGCCCGAGGCCGAGAGGAAACTCCCCGTCTGCGGCGGAGTGCCCGGGCACGAACCGCTCCGACCTCATGTCTCCGAACCGCGGTCTGTTCGCTGCTCATTTGGATACCTGGTGCTTGTTTTAGTCCACTTTCAGTTGGCTTCAGTGTTCTGGTTGTCCTCAATAATCCCACCATTACTTAAATATGAGACCGTCTTTTTGCGGTGATTCGCAAAAATTGCAAGTCAAGGACATCTTTCAATTTTTTTTTTAATTCAAACTAGTATCTAATAAATACTTCTGGGACAGGTACTGCATATCACATAAATATTTTATTTGTTGTCTTTTGTTGTTGTATTTTCAGTGTTATGGGGCTCAAAATTTAAAAAAAAAACGTTTAGAGTCATTAAAGTGAGGTAGCTTTACAAAACGGCCTGTGATCGTGCAATCTACTTCCTGGAGGCGCTTATTAGGCCGCAAAGAGGTGCAGGAGTAAGTCAGGTTTCTGGTCAGAGGTGGGCGGGGCATAGTGTCCTCGTGTTCTCGGTCAGATCCGCCGCCTCGTCTTCTTCCCAACTCGTCCAAGTATGGTCACTTCCGGTTTAAAAAAGCCAGAATGTCGTAACGGCAATTCACAAACCGATAAGAAACGTCACAAAAGGCTGCAGCTCGTGCCAAAAAAACAAAAATGTTTACATTTAAAGAAGTAGTGTGGAGGATTTCGCGGCCTTCGGTGGTGAGACTGAAGCCTCCTCTTCCAACTATGGTGGCAGTGAAAGTCTCCTCTATGGAGCCGGTGTTTGGTTTGACCCTTCTGGGGTACCGTAGAAACATGTGAACGAGGACCGGCTCCTGGCTTACCAACGAAGGACTCATTCTGGGGTGACGAAAACACAACGATTCTTAGATTCGTTAAACACGAATGAAAATATAATTCTCAACATCATATTCCATTCAGCACCTCCCGAATCCAGTAGTGAGCTGCTTCGGCGGAGCTTCCTTTGCATTGTGGTCCCCAAAGAGGCCCGAAACCTGCCGGCCAACATGTTTCCAGTCCGAACCGAATAAAACGCAGGCGTGATTTTTAAATCCGAGGAGCAGCAGCCGGGAGCAGTTTCAGCTGTAATTGTTGCTCGCGCACGTTCAGCACTGAACTTAGTATCTCCGAGCGCCGCAGGTGACGACGCAATAAGCTCGCCTCGACCGAGGACATGGAAAGAAATAACGGCGGCGTGACTCGTCGATTCCGTCGCGCACACGCGGCGGGCGGGCAGACGCGTGCGGCGTCGCCGGATCGTCTTTTCGGGAGCAGCAGATCAAGGGGGGGAAGCAAACGGTAACGCGTGGCAGCATCGCGGCGGCTCATCTTCGGCGGCAGAAATCCCACCTTGGGGAGACTTATCTCTCCCAGTGTGAGGATTAAGGCCGTGTTTGGAGAATAATACACAAGCGTACAGCGCGCTTATGTAAGCTGTCAGCCTGCGAGCTCCCCGCAGCCTCAATCCACCACCAGCAGCTGCAGCGCCGACGTGACGGAGGAGACGGGCAGAGGGAGAGGAACAGGTGAAGACGATCCGCGCGGCTCAGCAGGTTCTTCTTCGCCTCTGAATCGTTACCGAACGCCCCCGCACGGCGGCCTTTTACGGCTCGGGGTCGGGCCGCGGCGGCTCATCATGAATCCCCCCCCATCCCGGCATCCTCCCTCCGGTTCAGTTTGAAAAAAATTTCAGTCCGACTGAAAGGAAACAGAAATTTGCCACCTAAAACGGACATTTTTACTGACTGCGTTAGAAGTCTGTATCAGGGACATTCAGGCTGTTCGGTAAACGTGCCTTCACGACCAATCACAGATCAGCGGGTTTTTCCGGGTAACTGCAACGTTAGGACACTAACGATGGAGCTAGTTAGAGTCTGTCTGACTTTCGCTCCTTAAAAAACATCGATAAATCGTGCGTGACATCTTCTGACATGTAGCAGTTGTTTAAGCAGGTTTTTCAGCTACTTCCTGTTGAAGGGAATCATCCTCTGAGGACCATGAGAGACATTTTTATAGAAATCTGTAGAGAAGATTTGTTGAACCAGCAGACTGACGGACTTCGACGTCCTCAGGCCTTCGCACCTCTCATTAGTGGTGTTGTGCTCCGTGTTGACAGCCTCCGACACATCAGCACGCGGCGAGTCGACTTTTCAGCTGCCGATTTCGTTGTCGCTTAGCAACAGCAGAGCCAGCTGTCAGTCAGCCAACAGCTGTTGTTTGTAAACGTGTTGTATTTCACAACTATAAACAGCAAGAACACCTCATCAAACAGTCAAGTTTACAGAGCCTGTAGCACCGCCCCCTGAAGATTCCCCTCATCTGATTGGACGGTAGAGAGCTGCGGCAGTAATGTCATTCTTTTATTTTTTGTTGTGGGGGGGGGTTTGATTTAATCGGTTTTTAGTTTGTGTTTTACATTTTATATTTCAGTATTTTATAATCCATTCAATCATCATCATCCTCTCGCTGTCCTGGCACTCTGCAGCCTGCAGGGGGCGCCACCGAGTGTCATACAGTTTTTATCATCGGAAATATTTTGTTACAATAAAAAATCTGAATATGAAGTTTTTTTTAATTTGATTTATATAAACCTTACATTCGTAATCGAGATTGTGAAAAATTATATTCACAGCTCAAAGCGGTGCATTATATGTATTTTTTATATTTGATATTTTCCTGTCATAAATGTCATTTTACAGAGGAAATACTCATTTACAACAAAAATGAAAAAATGCAGAGCAAACTAACAGGAAGCATCAACAACAAAAGGGGCTATTAAAACATAATTAATGTTAACAAACATTTATTAAATTATGTCTTTAATATGCTTCGCGTTGACAGCCTCTTCATGTTAGATTGACTTTCATATACGATGAAGAAAAACAAAATCGTCCTATTTACAACGTTAAAACGACACGTTTTTGACACCGTTGCTTGATAAACAACTAAAACAACCAATGAGGGATTTTAATAGTGCGTTGCAGCCGTGTCGGGTTTTTCCTACAAATGATGTGACGTGAACCCGCAGATCTGATTTGAATTAAACGTGTCCCTCCATGGTCTCTCCTCCAGCTGTTCTTTACCGTTCTCAGACCTGATAAAACTGTAAAATGTGAATTTTCTGCCTCACTGCTTCCCTCCTCTCTCTCTGCTGTTTGTACCCTCCCCCCCACGCACACGCACAAACACACCCCCTGTCAGAGAGAATGAATGGTCGTCGCTCCCTCCGACGCGAGCTACGTGGCGTTAACCGTGCTGCAGCAGGATGCGTCTTCTCGCTGCAGCAGAGAGGCAGCGCTGTATAATTACAGCGTGATGATGTGGGATACGTCGTGGGTGTTAACAGCTCTGTGGTCGTCAGGGTCAGGAGACACTCAAGGCTGCGCCGCGCTCGCTCCAAACGTTCCCCTGCCTCCGCGGCGGCGGTGATACAAACCGTGAAACCAGCTCCTCTTCGCTGCTCGGGGCCGGGTCGAGCCTGCAGAGCGGCGTTTCCAGGTCACGTTACTCCTAATTATACCGTGATATTACAGAATCCCGCTCTCTGACGGGCTGACGGAATCACCTCAGACACGGCTCAGATCAACCTCTGAACTGCTTTTCTATGCTGAACCGCCCGTAACCATAGCAGCAGCTTCGACGCCTGTTAAATTCTTGGAATCGCTCCAAGATGATGTGTACACCGGGACATCTAAAAGCTCTCCACGGAAGGGTGCACTCTTCTCAAGGGCTTTCACTGCCTTATCGGTTCTCCAGAACCTCCTCAAGGACCCATCAACCTCTGAGAAGACTCTTTAGCTTCCTCAAAGACCCTTTGACCTCCTCAAAGACCTTTTAACCTCCTCAAAGACCCTTCAACTTCAAGGACCTTTTAGCTAAGGACCCTCCATCCTCTGAGAGGACCCACCAGCCCTGCAAGGACCCATCAAACTTGTCAAGGACCTTTCAATGTCCTGGTTATTGCTCAACGTTTGCTTTGACTTTCAGATTAACTTTTACAACGTTTATTTGAAATCCTGGAACCTTTTTTAAGGGACTCTCTGAAGGAACCTTTCCTCAAGGACTTCTGGACTCCTTTGACTTGTACAACTTCTTCAAGAACATCTATTAGGATCTCAACCAAGCTCCTCCAGTACTTTGTTGAGACTTTGTTGAAAATCTTGACCTTTTAAAAGACATAGGATATTTTTGCAGCTGTTGCCAGTCAACATCACAGTGATCTGTTAAGCCCTTTTCACATGTTTAAAGGCGATGGCCCAATTAGCCAATCAGATGTCCCAGCATCACAGTGAACAGTGAATAAAGTGCTGCTTCCATTCATCCTTCCTCTTCATCTGCCTTATTATGTATGTAGAAGTGTCTCTGTGCTGGCAGCCAATCAGATGTCTGCTGTTATTTATAGCCGTCCCACTGACTGACCAGCTTCCTCTGAGAGATCCTCCATTCCAGAAATAGAGCGAGAGAGCTTACGTAACACAGCTAGAGAGAGAGAGAGAAAGGATGTCAAAAGCTTCCTTTAATATGAATAAAACAGTGGAGTTAAATCTGACCTGAGATCCGAGGACAGAGATGGAGTTTTAGCGGGAACCTGTGTGAGATGGAGACAGATTTGGATGTGGGACAGGTAGTGGTTTTAATATTTAGTTTCGTGTCTGTCTGTCTTCTTTCCGCACTTTTTCTCTTGGACATAAATAAATGAGAACCGGATGAAACGGCTGAGATGCCTGAGTGACCTCTGAGTGCCAACCGAGTCCCACATCTGAGTTCATAATCACAGCGGGACAGTCGAGCATTGGTGGTTAGTTCACTGTTTGTAATAACAGCGGGACAGGCAAGTGTCTGTGGTTAGTTCACTGTCTGTAGTAACAGTAGGACCGTCAAGCGTCGGGACAAAAAAAATAACATTAAAATTAAACTGTAAATAATTTTGTGATTTCTGTTCATATTATCAATTCAACTTTACGTATCCAAAGAAAACATCTGGGGTTGTTTTTTTTACGCACAAATAACAAAATGCACAGCACACATGAACACGCACAACAGCACAAACTCTGGATCACACTGTAGAGAGATACAGCAGAGAGCAGCTCTACTCTGCTGGAGGATGACTCACTGTGTCGACATCTCGCGCGCACACACACACACACACACACACACACACACACACACACACACACACACACACACACACACACACACACACACACAGTGGTTAAATCAGGGCGAGCTCTTGCTTCCCTCAGAGATTCACTGCTCTACTGTACAGGCCTGAGGCTGACTCTCTGTGTGTGTGTGTGTGTGTGTGTGTGTGTGTGTGTGTGTGTGTGTGTGTGTGTGTGTGTGTGTGTGTGTGTGTGTGTGTGTGTGTGTGTGTGTGTGTGTGTGTGTGTGTGTGTGTGTGTGTGCGCGCGCGCGCGCACTTGTTTTAGTAACGGTGTGGGGACATACAGATGTTGACACAGTCCCATTTTTTATAATGCAGGTCTTGGTGCTATAAATACTGAGAAAGTGTCAAACCAATCAGTAGACGGAGACATACACACAGCAACTGTGCTTATTGGACTTTTGTAAGTTTGTGATGTCACAAACTCTGGCTGATGTTGTGTGTCAGCTGTCAACCCCGCTGTCCAATCTTTAAAAAAAAACAAACTTGTGATTGGCCTGGGCGTGTATCACTCGGTCAGAAAAGAATTAGCCAATCAGAAGAGACGGTCGTTCAATAGCAACATAGACACAAAACAGCCTGTTTGTTGGTAGAGATGCAGAGAACATGAAGAGACAAAAAAAATTATATATAGAGATCAAGACTGGGAAAAAAACATGAGAAAAGTGTAAAATATGGGTAGTTTAAGGTTAAGTTTCCAGAAAATGAACGTAAAACGTTGTGGAGTCCTTTGAAGTGATGAAAACATGATTTTGTGTGTGTGTGTGTGTGTGCTGAATTAAACGGATGGAGAGATTAGCGGGTTAAAGCGATCCCTGATTTTCCCTGCAGGAGGTCAGTGTGTTTGGAGACGATGAAACAAAAACAATACAGAGAGTCTGAAGCCTCGTGGGCTCGTTACGTCCTGAACTCCTGACGCGTGTTTGTGATGCGACGTTTGTTCTGCAGGAAAGTTTCCATTCAGATCAAGTTGATGTGACCCGTTTTTATTTTTATTTTTCTTCTTTGGATATGAGCGTGAGGAAGAGGAGGATCCGAATGAATAAAGTATGAAACCGAAGGAAAATTAAAGTGACTGGAAGAAGTGAAATTCAACCAGCCAGAATAAACGTGGAGATTTTTTTCCCCCCAAAGTGAAAAAGCGGAGCGTGGTTATTGTGGCCGGCAGAACGATTCGGCTGCTGTGTGTGATTATGTGATTACGCGTCGTTAGAAAGCACGCAATTTGACGATTCGCATGGTGTGAAGCAGTTTAAGATTCGAGCAGGAGTGTCTCATTTGTTCTGTCGTCTGCAGGGACCTGTTGAGTCTCTGCTTTCACTGCAGGAGTCCAGGAAACAAAGTGAGCTTTCAGTGCTTATTAGAAGAGTGGAGAACGTTAAAGTCTGTCTGTGCTGCCGGAGGAGGAGGAGGAGGAAGAGGAGGAGCAGCTGACGTCTGATCAGGTCTTTCTGACATGCAGCATCTGTAATGACAAAGATAATGAACAGAGCGAGGACGATGCTCCCGATAAACGACAACGGAGGGCTCCGTGTTTATTCCGGAGTCTCTTCCGAGCCGCGCTGATCAAATCACGTCGACAGCATGCAACGTATCTCTCTGTTGTTTCTCACTTTAATGTGTCCCTGTCAGGCTCCGGGAAGGACTGGTGGCTCCTAATCTGATTGGTCGGCAGCCGGGCTGGCGACAGGTTTAAACCCATGGCATGCCGCTGCTCGCTCTCAGCACGGATGCGTCGCCACGGTAACGGAGAAAACAATAAGAAAACAATCATGAAAAGTGAGCAATAATAAGGAGCTGCAGATGATTTTATGGATCAATAGATGAATAAGAACCAGAACGATTGGTGACAAAATGACGAGACTCTGAACAAAAGCAGAACTTTTATGTGCAGGTCGGATCATTTCACTGACAGTTCAATAAAAGGGATTTAAACCAGATGGTTGTTTCCTCAGTGATGATCAAAGATCGTATATAAAAGTGGACATAGTTTCCGGGTCCGAAAAATTTGGTGCCTTAAACTGCAAAACCACTAAGGGCCATTGGCTCCAAAAAGGCTCCATAGACTCCCATTCAAATTCTCTCATGAAATACAAGGTCAATACATTTTTTTCAGCAAGGTATTTCAGTATTTCTGAAATACCTTGCCTTATTTGTTTTCTGGCGGTCCATCTGAACATAATCCCATCATGAATTAGAAAATATGCCTCAAAAAGATGTGTTTTTGGGGGGAGGGCGTGTCTGATTGACTGACAGGCCTGTGGTGCAGTCAGGTTACGGCTTTCGGTGGGCGGGACGCAGTATCGTCGGGTTTCCAATCAGATCGAGTCAGATCCCCCCCCGCCCCCCACAGCTCGTCCAAATATGGTCACTTCTGCCTCCAAACCGCCCTCGAAATTGCAAGGTGGCGCCGGCGAACCATTTGATTTCAGTTCATCATTGACAAGTTGAACTTCTCCCAAACTGCCTGTTTATCGGCTGAATAATCCGCCTGTTGGAAGCTGCTCTCCGGAAACTGCATGACACTGAAACGGAGCGAATGTCGGTCGACTGGAAACTTCGTGTCTCTGCAACTTTCAAATGCTACAAACATGGCGTCGTCGTCCCCTCATCCCTGAACGTTCCTGAGTCACCTCGCTGCTCTCACCTGCAGCCGTTTATCTGCGAGGATTGGATTTGACCATAATTCCTGGTTTAGGAGTAAAGCCCCTGAGGTGTGTGTGTGTGGAGGGGGGGGGTGTAATTCCTGCATTTAGGCGTTGTTG
Organism: Brachyistius frenatus; assembly: GCF_029030835.1. Classification (NCBI taxonomy): domain Eukaryota; kingdom Metazoa; phylum Chordata; class Actinopteri; family Embiotocidae; genus Brachyistius; species Brachyistius frenatus. The sequence goes on along the minus strand of NW_027210767.1, from coordinate 258,847 downwards.
TGTGGGTCTTTTTTTTTGTGCGTTTCGTTTTGCCGCAGCTTGTACAGCAGGGATCAGCCGCTCCGCCGGGTTTCGGGCCGGATTCATCACTTATTAGGACGCGAACGGTTTGTGGCGCCGCAGAGAGCGCAGGGATTAGACTAATACCTGGTTTTAGAGGGGAAATAGAAAATACCTGAGCCGGAACAGGATCAGAGGAAGGAGGTCGGAGCGGCAAGCGGAGAATACAGATGACAACCCTGAACTCCTGCAGACTCCGACGATGTTTCAAATAAATCAGTAATTCGGAGAGATTTACCGCTGCGCGATCACACGTGTCTGATGAATCTGCTTGACGTCCCAAAAGTTATGAAAAAAAGTTTGGCTTTTATCCCTTTGTTACATTTGAAAGTTCAATAAATAGTTGAAACTAGAGAGTTGCTGTGAATGACGGGAGGGAGCAGGTCCTCTTCAACGGAGCCACCATCTTTCTACAGAAGCCCCGAAGGGGCAAACACAACCCTGAAGCCACTTAAACTGCTCCTTTTAATAAACCAAAAATATTCAGCGCTGATTAAAGATGGGTCTGTGAAGAGTCACTGATTTAACTTTCTGTTTGACGTGGCCGATACGAATCAACTTTATTTCCCCGGGCTTGAATCAAACTCGGGATGGAAGTGAAGACAGCGGGGTCCCCTGGCACAGACTCATAAAAGGCCCTCCACGCCCAGACTGGGAGGAACACGAGACGACAGCGATGTCTTTAAAGTGTCTCTTCAGTCTCCAGTTTCAGGCTCCGTTTTGTCTGCTCCATCTCGTTGCCGTCGTTTTGCATCTCGCTGCGTCGTGTCTTTCGCCTGGTTTGAATCACTTTCGGTGCGTCTCTGGTCGTTTCGTCACATTTCGCAGTGGTTTTGTGATGATTTGTGGTCAATTTGTGTCTCGTTGTTGTTCGTTTCATCTCTTTGGGGTTGTTTGTCGGCCTTTTATGCTTGCCGTGTGTCTCTTCGCCTTTTGGTGTCATTTCGGTCTCTTTTCTTTTTTTTTAGACTCTTGCTGGTTTGCGTCTCTTTCTTGTTATTTTGACTCATTTAGCAACTGTTTGTCTTCATTTGAATGTCTTTCCAGCCAGAAATGTTAAGAGTCATTTCAAACAGAGGCTCTGGTCCGGGGGGCTCCCAACTCCTCAGGGCTCCTGGTATTTCATGAATCCATCTATGAGTCAAACCCCTTTTTAATCACTTCATATAATCAGTATAAATAATGTGTCTGTGTGAATTCTCTATTGAATTAGTGTAAATGCTGCCAATAAATCAATAATCCCCAAATAGAAAAATTCCTGAAATAGAAAAAGTCCTGAAATAGAGTCCAAACCGCCTCCTGTCGTTCCAGCAGGTCGTTTCTGAGTCCAACAACAGTTCAGAGAGAAAATTTAAAATAAAACTTTAATTCTCAGATCAATGACGATCAGCTCCAAAATCATTCCTAATTCCACAAGAACAAATCCAACCGGATGAAAACAGATAAGAAGGATTTCAGTGAATGAAGTGTTCGGAGTGTGTCGATGTGTACAGATATGTGTGTGTGTGTGTGTGTGTGTGTGTGTGTGTGTGTGTGTGTGTGTGTGTGTGTGTGTGTGTGTGTGTGTGTGTGTAGGAGGTTTTGAGTTTCCTATTTTGACACGTTTAATGAGGAAAACCCACGTTGACATGGTGATTGATTATAAGCCGTTTTGTTCTGTTTTCCTTTTTGAGGTATTAAAAAGCTTTAAATTCGATCTCAGTGATTTTTCTCCTCCAGGCGTCTCTCAGGTTTTTTTTTTTAAATGCCTGAAATGAACGTTAATATAAATGTATCTGAACTGAGTTTTTTCTTCTCTCATCGATCATTTGACGACCTCTCAGATTTATGCAATGACCCTTTGGCGGGCCCGACCCTTCGGTTGAGAGCCTCTGGACTAAAGTATCTTGACTGTGGTGATGATCGGAGTTAATATTCTGTATTGGAGAGCTGCCATGTTGTATTTATGAAGTAGAAGGAGGACAGGATTTCATCCAAGCCAATGCTGCCATCGCTGCTCTCTATGTCGTAAACCACCTTTGACCTCTGACCTGACGATAACAACGACGACAACTCACCAGCATTTTATAAACTGCTTCATCACAAGACAGACAATATGGAAGGAACAGTCTGACATTTTGAGTCCAGTCTTCTCGTCTGACTTCCCCACAGGTCAGACTGTCAGGAGGAGACGATGAGACCTTTTTTCCTGCTCAAAACTAAAGTCGTACTGTCGGCCTTTAGAGATCAGTTGGCCCCTGAACTCTTCTGTGGTTCTTTTCTGGCTCTTGTTTGTGTCTGTCGGTGGCGTCTGGCGTCACGCTGCTACCTTTTTCAGACGGTGCCTGATTGAAGTGCATGATGACAAGGAATCAGTCCGTCAGGGGGTTGTGTGTGTGTGTGTGTGTGTGTGTGTGTGTGTGTGTGTGTGTGTGTGTGTGTGTGTGTGTGTGTGTGTGTGTGTGTGTGTGTGTGTGTGTGTGTGTGTTTGATGACATCAGCGGGAAATATTAGCAGAGTCATCGGAGGACGGAGGAAAGAAAAAAAAATATCCTCAATCTAAAAATAGAAAAGTGAGCAAAAGTAGGACAACCAGATCATCCCCAACACCTCTTCTTCCTCCTCCTCTTCCTCCTACTCTTCTTCTCCTTTTCACTTCCAGCTCACTCTCGTGTCCTTCACTCCTGCTGCTTCTCCTTTTTCATCTCTTCCCCTTCTCACCACCCACTACTCACCTCTTTAGCTCTTCGTCATTTGCCACTCAGCAAGAGTTTTCTCCTCCTCCCTCTCCTCTCCTCTCCTCTCCTCTCCTCTCCTCTCCTCTCCTCTCCTCTCCTCTCCTCTCCTCTCCTCTCCTCTCCTCTCCTCTCCTCTCCTCTCCTCTCCTCTCTTCTCCCTTCCCTCCCCCCCTCTCCTGGTCAACATAGCAGGTCACAGATCAGCCGCTTTAGTTCCAGTCTGCAATCACAATCTCCACAATCTCTGCGGTGACTCTCCGTGTTTGCGCTGTGCTCATCCACCTACAAGTCAGAGTTGTGTTTCTCACAGATGCAGCAGGTCAGTCCAAAATAGAGGCGTAAGTGTAAAAATAAAAAAATGAGTGGTACAACATGCAGGATGCCTCCCAGCTGCTGACACAGAAACTCTTGAGTACCTCTGCTGCTCGCCGACAACATGTCAGACCTGCAGGCCTGCAGCTGAATCCAGATCAGGGTTAGAGGTCCAGTCTGCAGCCCGTTTGATCCGCGCTGCACCCGTCAATTAAAAATTTATGTCCTGCTGACCTTTCTTTCTGCCGCTCATTTATAAATTCGGTGCTATAATTAGCCGAGCAGCTTGTCTTCACCAGAGTTTGTCCTCAAATCCCAACTGGAAGTCCAGGTGGATTCAGTCTGACTCATTCATTCTGGGAACAATGATATTCTCTAGACGAGCACTCGGCTGGAAGGACTCTTTTTAGGGATGGACTGATCCGACCTTTTTCAGTCAGATGCTTGAAAGCAAAGATTTTTCTGTTAGATCTGTACAATTTTGGTGGAAATTTAGGGAATAGCTTCTTTGTTCAATTATCAGTTGCATATTTAGTTATCATTTTCTGAGCTGGTTTCTGTAGAATATACAGATACAGATAAGACCTTTCATTTGAACGAGCTGGAGGGATTTTAATGTAAAGCAACGAGACTAAATTGTTGCCCATAAAAACTAGACTTCATCTTTATTTCGACTGAAACCTAAAAAATCCCCAAATCTAAAAATCTATTATTTAACATTGGACTAAAACCAACAAACATTTGCATCAAGAGTTAGCATTCCCCCAAAAAAGAAAATCCCCCACGTGGAAATGACTTGACAGATGTTGTTGAATCTTATTTCATCCCCGGAGTCCAAAATGTGTAAATATAGATTCACTATTTTAAATATTGATTCACAGTTGGACTTGTTTTGGACTCAACGAGATTGTTCAATTTTCTTAAAGTGAGAATTTGCTGCTCTTTCTGGTCTTACATGAGAGTGAATATTTTAGGGTTTTGACATTTAATGACGTTTTGTGCTGTCGGAACTTGTTCTCCATTCTCCAATACAGATTTTTTTTTTGTGTGTGTGTTAAACTTCCTGTTGACTTTGTGTACTATCTGGACCGAACCTTCAGTCTGAAAAATTACAGGAACGTAGTAAAAAAAAAAGAAGAAGCTGTGAACACCCAGGAGGCGCTGTTCTTTACTGTTGGTTTTCAGGGACTCGAACGCCACGCCGCCTTCTACGCTGTGTGGTTCCCATGACGACAGAGAACATCCTGCAGGGCTGCGGCGTCTCTTTGAGGCTAACAGCTCCCCGACAGCCCGTTCAAACACAGAGCAGCTGCTCTCCGGAGCTCGGCAACAACACAGGAGCTGCTTTCAGTTTCGTATCAGGAAGACGCCGAACGTCTGTGAGAAATCACTGGTGTGTCGAGGCGAGTGGGCTGATCAGAGCGGCTGCTGCAGGTTTTAAACTTTGTTTTGTACAACGTGCTTTGAACTGATGCAAAGAAAAGTCTGCAGAGCTGAACTGGAATGTGAGGGGAAAAGAAAGTTTAACCATACTGATAAAATCTCGACTTAAGCTGTGGAGAAGAGCGGTGGGCAGATGATAAAAATAAATAGGCAGCTGACGGTCTGGAGCCTCTGTTCCTAATAGTCTTTTATACGTCTATTCTTCTCCTGAAGAGACAGCGCAGCAGTCACACAGAAAGCTTTGATTTGCTCTTTTTCTTTTTTTTCCACATTTCACTGTTGAAACAGAGCTGCAGTCTAATCGTTGAGTGTTCTTCGGAAAATGACCCAAGGGTGGCCTATCTAAGTGGCAGCCAAGAGAAGAGCTGGTCGAAAGCTGCCTCAGTGCTTCTTTTCTTATCTCCTTTAGGATAAGAAAGGGCTATTCTTAACCAAACGAAAGACGATAATGCCTTGCAAAAATTCCTTGCGGCGGCAACATTTAAAGCGACACATCGCTGGGCCGTTCTCAAATGGTAAAAATATGTACAGTAGCGGATTTGTTGGCAAAACATGTGATGTCTGTCTTGCATGAATTTACATATTATTTTCATGCAGTCATACTAACTGGGATTTAGGTCAATAGATCATGACTATGTTTGTGTACATTTAAACTTTTACCAATCTGATATAGTAATGAGGTCAGTGGTGAATGGATGTACTCATCAAAATGTTGACATTTAACATAAAAAAAACAACGATACACAAAACAACCACAGAGAGGCTCAAAACAATCAGAGAGGCTCAAAACAACCACAAAGAGACACAAAACATCAACAAGGAGACTCAAAACAACCAGAGAGGCTCAAAACAACCACAAAGAGACACAAAACAACCAGAGAGGCTCAAAACAACCACAAAAAGACACAAAACATCAACAAAGAGACTCAAAACAACCAGAGAGGCTCAAAATAACCACAGAGACTCAAAACAACCACAAAGAAACTCAAAACAACCACAGAGATTCAAAACAAAAACAATGAGATACAAAACAACCACAAAGAGACTCAAAACAACCACAGAGAGATTCAAAACAAAAACAACGAGAAACAAAACAACAACAAGAAACAAAACAACAACAAAGAAATAGAAAACAGCCACCGAAACAAAACACTCTGCAGGCAGGTCTGATGTTTGTCCAGTGATGACTAACATAATAACCCGTTGTGTGTTGTGTGTGTGTGTGTGTGTGTGTGTGTGTGTGTGTGTGTGTGTGTGTGTGTGTGTGTGTGTGTGTGTGTGTGTGTGTGTGTGTGTGTGTGTGTGTGTGTGTGTGTGTGTGTGTTGTTGTTGTTGTCCCTACAGTGCGAATCGTGCACTCAGGTCAGGCCTGTAACGTGGAGGAGGAGCGCTACAGTGAGCGTGTTTACACCATCAGAGAGGGAGAGAGTCTGGAGCTGCAGTGTCTGGTGACCGGACACCCCCGACCGCAGGTAACACCGTCATACTGGGAACACTGGGAGGAGGAGGAGTTAGAGGTGGTGGAGGAGTAAGTGTTGCTATTATGATAGAATGAGGTAAAAAAACGAGCTACGATTGGATGTTAGAAGTCAACTGATAGCCGCACAGCTATGAATGAATCAGCCAATAGGAGTGCAGCGTAGTACTTCTGCTGGGAAAACTGGTTAGACTGGTTTACATTGCTCATTCTGGTTGTGCTGGTTGGTATTTTATAATTGGAAACACTTGATATACTGGTGTGCATTTATACTGGTAATATACTGGTTTCTATTCAAACCACTTGCTAATGCAGGTTGGACTATTTCACACTGGTTATACTGGTCTATATTTATACTGCCTATACTGGTGACACTGGTTAAATGGGTTTATATTCTTAACGTAAGATTGGTTGGATTGTAATTTATACATTTTACACTGACTGCTTTGCATTCATACTGGTGTTCCTGTACTGGTCAGACTGGTATATACACATTAAGAGTTCTCTTTATTAGGAACACCTGTATAATCTACTGGAAAACACCATATAAAGTCCACTTTGTTCCATATTTGTGATGGTGCTTTACTGGTGGATTGAACAAAGCAGTCACAGAGAGAGTGTGTGTGTGTGTGTGTGTGTGTGTGTGTGTGTGTGTGTGTGTGTGTGTGTGTGTGTGTGTGTGTGTGTGTGTGTGTGGTGGGTGGGTGGGTGGGTGGGTGGGTGGGTGGGTGTGTGTGTGTGACTGTACCGGTAAGGCTGGTTATACCGGTGGACTCACAACGGTTTAAGAGACACAAGCCGTAGCAGCAATCTAAAACAGTAATGGAAAATAAATGAGAACTGCGTTGGTATTAATCGGAGCAGCCGTGTGTTCATACACATCAACAGATGAACCAATGACGTGGGATGAAGGGACGTGTGAATGAAAGAAGACAGCGGAGCGTGAAGTTTACATTCTCACTTTTACACACATTTCACCCGTATTGACTCAGCAGCGCACAGCAATAAAACAAATACAAAAATCACATCATCCCCGGCAGCGTGTTTAAGTGCCGGAGCTCCCGCTGGGCCCAGATATTCTTTTGTGTTTCATAAATGAGAGCAATCACAGAAAAGAAGAAGAAGAAGAAGAAGAAGAAACCCCTGGAGGACGAGAAGGAATGCAGACAGAGACGTTTACTGTGACTAAAGAAGAGAAGGGCGATGAAGAGAAATTAGAAAAAAAGACTTGCAGTCAGTGTGCGTTTTTATTTTTTGCAAACGCTACTTTTATCGATATTTGTAGGCTGAAAAATAGTTTTAAAAAATGTATAGTAAAGAGAAGTGTTTCTCTTTATTTATATTATTTCTAGTGACATCAGATTTGTGTAGGAATCAAAACGCATTTTAAATGTTTGTTTTTTTGAAGACAGCTTTAACGCTCTTTATCCTCCAACCATCTTTATGAAATCGTCACCTAGAGCTTTTATTTTGAAGGAGTTGCCACATAAATACGGCGATCCTAAAAAGTTCAGAGACCGTTCCTGTTGAACGCAGCGCGGCTTAGTGATGCGGACGGAGCAGGAGGAAGCCACGACCTTCATGAGGAAGTATTCTAAGTTACATCTCTTGATCAATATCATTACCTGAGTTACACACGTTTTTGTGACCACCGGTACGGGAACATTTGTGGTTTCGCCGTGGACCTGAAACATCAAATTTGGTGTCGAATTCAGGAAATCAGCAACAGAGACCTTTGAATGCTTCAGAAAATGTACGGCAAAGAAATATTTACTGATGAAGGTTATCGCTTCCTCCTGCTCGGCGTGCATCGCTGTGCTGCATTCAACAAGAACCGTCTCTGAACTTTTGGATTAAACCTCATACTGTAGTTGTGAAGTGTATTGAATCCAGGTTCCATTGAGATTTTGCACTGAAAAAAAAATTGATTGATTGGTTAAAAGAGCGGCAGTCAAACCTCAAACAATGGAAAATTAAAAAAAGTTTCAATCTGATGACTCAGCAAATTGACTGAGGTCAGCTCAGATTGTCGCGTTGAGGCAGACCTTCGTTCTCTTTCCTCCAACGACAGGAAGCCGAGTTTGACGTCACGTTGCAGCTTTTATTTTATTTATTTATTTATTTATTTTTTCCACACGAAGCCTTCAACTAAAAGCCGGTCTTAGATTTACTCCAGTCCGACCTCTTCCTCTGTCTCTCTGTCCGTTCCTCTTCTTCGTCTGCAAGCATCCTCCTCAGTCTCTTCTGCCGTGGCGTCCGTACAGAGAATACCAGCGTGCGATGCGTTAAACTCGTCTCTCGTGACACCGTACCTAATTACTCCCATTACAGAGTGTTGGAACAGGTGTCGGCGGGGTAGTGAAAGAGGTGCCACGCTCCCTGTTACACTCTGTACTCTCTGTACCACCACAGTGATGATGATGATGATGATGATGAGGAGGAGGATGAAGAAGCTGATCCTTGAAGGTGGAATTCAGTGTGGGTTTAATCACCTGTGATGAAACATCTCCTGGTCATTCTGATGACCGCGGTACGAACACGCAGCACAACACCTCCGTGTTCGAATCGTTTCACCATCAGTAATAATCAATAATCAGGTCAGATCAGCTGTTGGAGTGACACCTCCTTATTTTTATTTTTTTCCTCCTCTTCCTCCTCCTTTAGTCCTCCTCTCTCTGCTGTCAGTCTGTTGGAGCTATAAATAGAGCAGCTACTGGCACACAATCTGAATCCACACACTCACACACACACACTGTAAAACACACACTCTTTTTCTCTCTCTCTCTCTCTCGCTCTGCGTCACCGCAGAGCTCAGCTTCCTCTGCATTTTTCTTTCATCGCCCTCTCTCCGTTTCTTCCTCCTCCTCTTCATCACCTCTCGGCTCCGTTTCCTCCGTGGCGCCGCCGAGCGATGAGTCGCCGTTACACTAAAAACAGTCTTGATTTTTATCTGGCATCATTAACAGCGTTTTAACAAGCTGTATAAATCATGTTGTGAAAGTGGAGTCGGAGGAGGTGGAGGAGGAGGGGGGGCTGTCGGCAGCATCCGGACGATGTGGCAACGATTTATTTCATTAGGAATCAATCTGTTGATTGTTTTCTCGATGAATCTATTGATTATTTGGTTTTACAAAATTATTATTAATATTTTTAAAAGAAATTAGAGAGAAATCTGTATCTTAGTTTCCCAGAATCCTTCACAGTGCAAACAAACCTTCAAATCTCAACAAAATGTCTTGGAGAAGATGGAACCAGAAAATCATGTCAGCTCTGCTTTTTTTTTTTTTACTGTTTAATCTACAATAGAGCATCATATTTTATATTTCATATCTTTATTTGCAGACTAACAGATGCTGTCAGATTAATGTCGAGCAGTTTAATACATCATTATTCAATATCACCAAATCTCAACACCAGTCATCTCAGTTCACTTCACATATAGTGAAGGCGAGACATAAAGACCTTATAGAGAAAAACTCAATAACTAACAGGGAGGAGAATCTCAGACAGAACCGACCCGGCTGAGCTCCCAGGACCAGACCGAACTTGGCCTCACAATTTTGATTTATCATCCTTTACTTGAGAATTTCCATTTTCTGTTGTCATTTAAAACTAAAACGACCGCAGAGGGACGACGAAGAGAGACAGATGGAGGGAAGAGAGGAGGAGAGAGGTGGGAGGAAAACTGACCAACAGATGCTGAAAGAGGACAAATCTGGCCGAGAGGCTGGACACACACACACACACACACACACACACACACACACACACACACACACACACACACACACACACACACACACACACACACACACACATATTTGTATGGCTATCTTTGTAAGGACCCTCATCAACATAATACACTCCCAGGGCCCTGACCTTAAGTCTGAACCTGATTTGGACTAAAACCAGGTCTTAATCCTCAAACAGTCCTTTGAAGGTTCGTCCCAAGGTCAGGACTGGACGCAACATCAAAAACTCCCAACAGGTCCTCACACCATTTTTCACATCATTTTGGACCACTGGCTTCTTCATGTGACACCAGAATGAACTCGTGATGTTGAGATCAGGGCTCCGGTTTGAATGAATCTGCATGTTTCTTTGATGGTGATGGAAACTTTTCACAGCGCCATCTTCGCCGCGTCACCGAAATGCGTGTTAGTCGTTTAAACTGCGTGTTCTGATCATCCTTCACCGTTCCAACGCAGATCCGTTGGACCAAGACAGCGGGCGGAACCTCGGACCGTCCGGGCGAGGCAGCACAGCACAACGAAACTCTGAAGATCAAAACCATCAACCGTCACCAGGGGGGGCGCTACTACTGCAAGGCCGAGAACGGACTGGGGTCGCCCGCCATCCGCTCCATACGAGTCGACGTCTACTGTAAGAGCACACGCACACAAACAAACACACACACACACACACACACACACACACACACACACACACACACACACACACACACACACACACACACACACACACACACACACACACATTATTAGAAGGAAATGAAATACATGAGGATTAACAGAGCTGACCAGCAGGAAACTAGAATCCCCTCCTCCAACCTGTCAGCGATCAGTTCCCATCGATGTCCGTCCTGACTCATATCATATGTTTGGTGAAGACTTTCCAGGAATTTGTCCAATGAAGCTGATTCCGATAGAACACAAAGTGGTAGCCATGACAACAGGCGATGCTTCAAATGTGGATGTTGCTGCTAAGAAGCTACAAAAAAAACGTGGATGCGTCACACACATCTTTAACACAACAGCACAAGAAGATCTAAACAAGCAGAATCAGAAATACTTTATTAATCCCCGGAAGGAAAATGTAACGCCTTCACTAGGATAGAAAAAGAACAGAAGACTTTAAAAAACAGGATAATAAATATACAATAAATAGCAATATATAATGGTTAAATGCCCATGAGTGCAAAGTTTGTGGAAATGTACCAGATTGTGTTCAGAATCTAACCAAATGTGAAATATGGTCACAATCTGCCCTTTTGGTGCTTGATAATGGGAAGAAATGGGTTTCCGCAGAACATTATGATTGTCTCAGTGAAGTTGACCTTTGACCCTGCGGATGTAAAGCATCTTCACGTCATCATTTTAACCAAGTAGACGTTTGAGTGACATGTCGTCAGCGTAGGAATTCTTGAGCTGTGGCCACAAACATGTTTGTGAAGTCATGGTGACCTTTGACCTTTTGGCCACCAAATTCTAATTGGTTCATCCTCGGAACCAAGAGAGCGTTTGTGCCAAATTTGAAGAAATTCCCTCTTGAGTGTTCCTGAGGCATCAGGACGGACGACCTGAATACGTATCGGTGTTGTCAGAGTTCACTTCAACTGAACCGAAGAGGTCTTCGTCTCTACGAGTTGTGACTCGCTGGTAAATGTTCCGGTTTAAAGTCCGTAAAACTTCCCGCCGTCTCCTCGCCACGTGTGTCGAACACTTTCTGACTTTGCCCACATGTGCGGAAACTCAGCGCGGAGGTGTTTTTTTTTTTTATCCCCCCGGAGCTCAGCTGGCTGACGGATCGGTCACAGGACGCATGAGGAGGGATGTTTGTCTCAGCGGTGATTTCAGCTGCTGCTCACCTTCATGTTCACTGCCGCAGCTGGGACACAGTAAATCCCAGAAGAAGAATAACAAGAAGAACAAGCGTCCTCTGGGTATGTTTTTGTTCAATGATTCCTGTCCAGTAAAGTTTCTTGCGAAGCAACAAAAGCAGGAGGGAAGAATACCTGCATGCTGCGAGTGTTGTTCTATGAAAGCCATAATATCCTGGAGGATGTTTCTTACTGGGATTACAGGGATTTAAGTGGTACCTGAACGCATCGCTGTTGAGTGCTGCCTTCAGGGCACGCAGGCTTTTACACAATGTTTTCCTCATCAAACTGCAGCAGAAAAAAGCAGATGGATCGTTTCTTCCGACCACGCCCTGACCTGCAGCTACTGCAGCATCACTCCCAGTGCATTGTGGGAGTTCCCAGCAGGCGGGAGCAGATAGTTTTGGCCTTTTTTGTTTCCCTGCAGTGGTTTTCCGTGTTTGTTGTGCAGTTTTGGACGTCGCTCCGTGTGAAGTGCAGCGGCGGCCGTTAGCTCTTCTGCCGCCGGCGGCTTCATAACCGCACTCATTAAGGCCGCGCAAGCCCGATTGGCCAGCCGCGGTCAGCTGATCGGGCAGCCGGCTGTGCCCACCTCCCCCCACAGCTCTGCAGTAATTACCCTCGCCACAGGAAATGTGACCCCGCTGTTTGGAAAAATATGAGAAACAGTAAATTGATATGCTGCAGGAGGAAACAAACGGTCTCTGCAGCGGTTCAGGAGGATCTGCAGGGCTGCATATATTATCCAGGTAGTAAATAATTGGACAGTGAAGTGGCCTTCAGACTTATTCAGACTGTTTTGTCTAGAGCCTCTTTAAAAGTGGCAAAGTGGGGCCTTCAACCAAACGAACACAGGAATCTGCTTCTGCATTTTCACATGTACATGACTTACTGACGTATACAGGTGTGTGTGATCAATAATATTATCTGGTTATTGATTAATGCATGCTGCATGATGTACTTGTTGGGAAACCATCGTGCTTTAACTCGCTTACTTCACTGGAGCAGCTCCCTCCATGTAAAACACCAAAGTCCATTCAAATATCTGCAAATTTGAGATCAGTTTGGTGAACACTGCTGATGGTTACTGGTATACTTTCTTAATGCTTTTTACTCCTCCCCCTCCTCTTTCTTCTTGTTTCTGCTACTCCCCTCCTTCCCCCTCCTCCTCTTCCTCCTCCCTACTCTTCCTCAGACCTGGACGACCCGATGATAACGGTGCATCAGAGCGTCGGCGAATCGAAGGAGCAGTTCTACTTCGAGCGGACGGTGTTCCTTCGCTGCGTCGCCAACTCCAACCCTCCCGTCCACTACACCTGGAGGAGAGGTAGGGAGGCGCTGTCGCAGGGCTCCGACGCCGGGGTGGAGATCTACGAGCCGTTTTTCACGCAGGTGAGGAGGCTAATGTTTCAAAAAAGGAGGAAAATCGGGGTAATAAATTCACATTTTGGTTCTTAGTTTCAGGAGTAAAACTTTCCCAATATATGTGGGAGAGCTGCAGGGCGAAGCAACCTGTTCTGAGCAGCAGGATATGATCTCTGGTAGACGAAACTCAAAAGAGGCCTCAGGCTTTTTGGTCTCATGATATTTATAAAGCAATCATTTTCTCCAATAAGTGCATTCAAACATTTTGAGAGACAAGAGCTCCCTAATGGATAATTGCTATCAGGTACTCGAGCAGTGATGTGTATTTTATTTCAGCACAACTTTCGAACTATGCCTCACTAAAAACACAACAGTTCTGCACCGCTGAACCCTAAATGGGTTTGTACAACCTCAGGTTCATGAGCACAAATGTGTGAATTTTTGAGTAAATGACGATAATGAGAAAGAAAAGTAAACTGTTACAACTCACTTTTACTTTGGTATTTTGACCCTGAACTCAGTTTTTCTGCGATTTCTGTTTCAAGTCTTCATTTCCCTTGACTCCTGCTGACTGCAGACACTCAAACAAACGAACCAGATTCCGTCTCTGACTGTAAATATTTTTTGTGGATCCTCCGTCGGCAGGTTTTCGAAAAAAGTCGTAGTTTATCCTCCTCCTGCGTCTCCTGTGGATTAAAAACCTCTGCAGATGGAGAGTCCAGATTTGCCTTGTTTTCCTTTTGGCCGTGGTTTACATTTAATTTGGAGCAAAAAAGGGAAGCCGGCCAATCAGGCGGCTAGTTAGCGGGCCGTGTAATACTGCAGCAGAGATAACATTCACGCCAGATTTGAACGCTGTCAACTGTAATGCCTTCAGCGTGGAGCTCGTGAACTTGTTAACCCCTCCCCCCTCGCTTCTCATGGGCTGTAATGAGGAGCTTATCTCCTCCTCCTCCTCCTCCACAGCCCAAAAAAATTGGCCGCCATCTTTGCACAAACATCCCATTTAAATGTCATCTAATCTCATCTCATCTGTCCGTGAGGCGGAAGGCAGCGCCGAGGCTGCCAGAGGAGATAAGAGAGATTTGGCAGCGAGGTAGAGACAAGGGGATGAAGAAGAAGAAGAAGAAGAAGAGGAGGAGAAATGAGGAAGAAGGAGGAGGAGCTCAGATCGGGACGGAGGTTTGATTCACCTGCTGATGTTCGTCACTTTACTTTCATGTTTGTTGTGACAAAAGCATCAAAAGTCAGTGAGTTTGAATGGCAGGGCTTTGATTCCTGTTGGTACGGTGCCCAAAAATACAGAAAACACAATAACGGATGTTGTTGATTGGACGAGCCGTTTAAAAAGTGAACCATAATATCTATTCCACTTTAACTTTGTCAGTCTAATATACATTATATTATTATTATAATATATTTTAAATTTTATTTCTGTATAATTTTATTTAATTTTGTATATTTCGATTACATTTTAATTATTTAATGTAATATGTATTTATTTACTATTTGTCAAGTGTTTTTCGAGTGTTCATATTTTTCGGTTTTGTAATTAATTACTTCTATTTATTTGTGTTCAATTGTGTTTATTTATATTTTATATATATATATTTTAAATCTATTATTTTGTTTAACTGGAAAGTGTTTTGAGATTATAATTTTTTTTTTTTTTTTTGTTTTTTAAGAATGCCCTGACCAAGAAAAGCAGTCATAACAATTTTACAAACTCACAATAAAAAAAATTGAACGGTTCATTCCATTACAAATAAAATTGCTTATAATGAATCGTCAACCAAAAAGGAATAAAAATAAACACTGGGCTGTCAGAACTGAATTGATGGAATCAGGGCTGTAGAAGTAAACAATATACTGTATTACAAAAATAATTCAGTGTTTTTTGTTTGTTTGTTTACTCGGTCTTTACTAGTTTGTTTTTATTGAGCCATTGTTCAAATGGCCACTTTTAATTGTGAATATGGTTCAGAAACACAGACAGTAAACTAAAATACACTTTTTTCAGACATCCAGAGCCAGAAACGCAGAATAAAAGGACGACGATGTGTGTTTGTGTGTTTCAGGGCGAGACAAAGATCCTGAAACTGAAGAATCTCCGTCCGCAGGATTACGCCGACTACACCTGCATCTCCTCCGTCAGGAGCGTCTGTGGCATCGGAGACAAGAGCGCCCACTTTAATCTGAACAACAGGACAGGTACACACACTCACAAACTCACCTGTATTACTGTAGTTCTGGGGATATTTTATTTATCTTATTTAGCAGAAAAAGGATTAAAAATCTAAATAGCTCTAAAACATTGCAATCATATCAAAGTTATGTAACAACAGTTCAAAAACTCTGAACTTCCAGTTTATATTTTTGATATAAAAAGGACAATTTTACCTCATAATTTTTAGCCAGTTTATTTTATGTCATTAGTGAGTCAGAATTATGGCATTTTAAAGTCATAGTAAGTTCACATTTTTACCTACTTTGACAGCAAAAAAAACTTTGTGTCTGACGATTGTGACTATTTTTTTTATTCTAATCCCTCCTTTTAATGCATTTTTTTTTGGGGGGGGTGGCAGAATTGGGCTTCCATACTTATATGAAAAGCTTAACAAATGTGATATCTACTTTCCCCGGATATTTTCTGATCTCTCTCTGTACCTGTGTGTGTACAGTCAGATGAACGTAAACCATAAATAAATTATTTTCCTCTGCAGTTTTCTGACCTGTACAGTAAATCTTTCTGCCCCGCCCCAGGGGCTGATGGGATTTACATGATGTCAGCTTAACGGAGGTCGATTCAGCTATTTTTAACTCCCTCATTATTATTTCTGCATTTAGCTGCTTTTCTGCAGCTCCTTCCGTGCAGCTAGTTGAGGCAGCGAGTTGCTCTGCAGTTTTTTTTTGTTTTTTTTTTGTTTTTTTTCTCCACACGAGGCTTTTACATTCCTGCAGCGGGGTGCGTGATCATCATGGATTATTTAAGCATGATGAGATATTTAAAGGCTTTCAAAATGTAAAAAAATGTATACATTAGTCTCCGGAAACTTCAGAGATGCACCTGCAAATGTAGCGGCCAACAACAGGCTGAAAAATACTTCAAATCAATTAAATAAAAATGAAGTTCATCAACACTACGGTCAGATTTTTACAGTAGAATGATAGAGATGAAAATCTAAATTTTACCCGCATATTTTAATTTAAATGTCACGGAGTAGTGCATTCAATGGAAAGATGATCGCGGGAAACTATATCAGTTTATTGGGGTGAAATAAATAATCAGTCAACAATTCTGATTCGTGATAGTTTAAAAGGACAATTCCAGTTTGTTTCCCCCTTCATGTCCTGGTTTATTTGTTATTTTGTCCTCGGTTATTAGTATATTAGTTTTCTACACTCTAATTCAATTTAAGTCTTCCTCTCCTCCCCCTCAGCTCCTCCCTCGATCAAGCTCCTCCTGGACGACCCGCTGGTGGTGAATCTGGGGGAGACGATCACCGTGGTGTGCGTGGCGTCGGGCGGAGACCCGCCCCCGACGCTGATGTGGACGAGGCCGGGGGGCGAGGAGCTCCCGAAGAGGAGCGTCATCAACGGTGGCACGCTGACCATCCCGGCGGTGACGCTGGAGGACGGCGGCGCCTACAGCTGCGTGGCGACCAACAACGTGGGAAACCCCGCCAAGAAATCCACCACCTTGCTGGTCCGAGGTACGACATGAACACTCACCTAAAAAAAAATTTAAAAAAAAAAAAATGGTCTCGCGCCTTAATTATTCATAACTTTAAGCCTTAGTGCAAGTTAAATGGGTGACTTTAAAAGCCCCATGGATGGGGAATTTGGCCGACTCGCTTTTGGAGCCTCAAGAGGCCATTCGAGGAACCGCAGCGTGGGCATTTCTGCGTAGGCTTTATTTTTCAGGCTCGCAGGTTGCAGCTTGGTGGAAACATCAGTTTAATCTCTCAGTGCAGAGATTAAGATCCGAGACATGGTTAGCCTAGTTTAAGCACAAAGACTGGAAATAGGGGGAAACTGTTAGCCTTAGCGTCATCAGAAGAGAGAGAGTGTCAACACTGGGGATGAATATGTTACATTATCTGCCAATAATTAATTATTACAGTAATTTATATTGTTCACAAATGCCAGTTTTCTATATGAATGCATGAGTCTTTAAATAAACATCAGTATAAATACAAAACATAATGGATATCGTAAGATTTTCTAGTGAACAGTGCGTCCACATCACCTCATACACAGACTAAAAAACAAAACGGATCTGTCAAGTTTCCAGAAACACTTCGATATCAGAAATAATAAAAAAAAATGTTTCACCATTAACCCTTTTATATTTAAAAAAAAAAAAAATAAAACTGCTGCACACGCACCATCGTCGCCAGACGTAGTTGTTTTATTTCTCACGTCGTGCCTCTGGGATTTCCTCACGGGTCATCTGCCGGTCGTTCACCTGTGTAAACACGGTCTTTCTTCTTGTTTCAGTGTGTGTGTGTGTGCGGTTCTAACAGGTGAGCTGCCGCAGGTACAAAGCAAACATCCGTGTTTTTACTTGTTGCTCTGAAGGTACAAGCTGCTGCAGAAAAGACGCGACGCATCCGCAACAAACAGCTTTTATCTGCGTCTCTGCCGGGAGACGTTAAGCTCTGCGATTAATTCATCCTTCACTGTTCAAATCCTCCTCCTCCTCCTCCTGCTCCTCCTCCTCTTCCTCCTCCTCCTCCTCCTCGCCTCCGCTGCGGGCCGTCGTCTCCTGCAGCATCATTATGAACCCTCATCAGCACTTTGTGAAGTTTTGTGGCTTGCATGCAAAAGAAGAAACTCAGCAGCGCAAACTGAGCGATAACAGACATTTGGATTCAACTGTTAATTATATAACAAGATTAACTGAAGATTAAAGACAAAAATAATTATCAAAATATAATAGAGTCATTACCCAACACTTAATACAACGAAATAAGTTAAAACTGTGTTTGTTTTCTATCCTTATTTCTAACATAAGAGCAGCAAAAGTCGCCCAAAAAACAACATCATCTCTATACATCCTCTTTACTGCAAACTGAATATGATGAAATAATTGAAACACACAAAATATACATGTGCTAAATACTATATACATCATACATGTCAGAGCTGTAACAATGCACAAAAATCACGGGTCAGCGCGTTTTCGCTTCAGCAGAGAAAAACAAAAATCCAAAGTGTCCAGATGTCAATAATTATTTCTTTAGCAGTCAAAATGTTTGACGCATAATGACGCAAAACCTTTTAGAGCTTTTTCTCCGAAGCTCTGTGACTTTAACTGATAACGGTCGGAGAAAATATAAAAATTACATTTCATCTGATTCAGTCTGCAGTAGGAGAAACTTCAGAGAAATTATTTTTAATTCCATCCTTCTGTAAACCACCTGTCCTGTTCGGGGACCTGACAGGCCTTCCCAGCATGCACTGGGGGAACAGGTTGTGTGTCCGTCACATGGGAGCTGATGGAGCCAATCAGGAGGTTTTTATTAAGAAAATAGATAAAACATGGATTTAGTGTGTGTGTGTGTGTGTGTGTGTGTGTGTGTGTGTGTGTGTGTGTGTGTGTGTGTGTGTGTGTGTGTGTGTGTGTGTGTGTGTGTGTGTGTGTGTGTGTGTGTATTCAGGCTGCAGGGCAGAGATAAGCTGCCGAGCCTCCAGCAGAGACACGACGGCATCAAACCCACGGGACAGACAGCGCGCTCTGTGTCCATGTGTCCCACTAAGGTTTCAGATGAATCCCAAACTCCCAGCATGCCAAGCTCCCCATCAAACTCCTCCTCAGCTGACTTGAGTTCAACCGGACAAGATTTGTCC